>NC_064414.1:39297500-39597500 GCF_023375975.1 Astyanax mexicanus | reverse complement strand
GGCTTTTTTGGAGTAATTAAGAATAATTGATTGTGTGTACCTGGCCTCATCTGTATCCATGTGTGACCTCTGGGGGGTTGTCTGGGCACCACTGTCAGAGGCACCATTGTCTCCCTCCTTACATGAAGAGTCAGTGGCATATGGGGTATTCTTTATGTTTGGGGAAAAAATAAAGAAAAAGAGGTGAGAAAAATGATATTAAAATAATTTAAAATGTGCACTAGTATCATCTCTAATGTAGTCACAAAGAAAATTTATCAATGTATAATTTATCAATGTAAGTGGTATGAGAAAAAACATAAGATCATAGATAAAAGGTCATGCTTCTTTCAGTTGACCAACATCATTTTTCACTGATCAATAAAAGAATCAGTACAGGCAGGGTTTTATACAAAACCACAACAAAATTAATGGAACTAAATTGACACGGCTATTTGTTACCATGCATATTAACGCTTACATGCCAAAATGGGATAAAAGTATCCTGATCAGGATAGGGGTTCTCAAGGGGGTGACTTGAGAACTTTTACACCTGTATGAGTTGGGAGGTGTTATGGTGCGAGTCATTTCTCACAGCACAGAGGAAGTGATAGAAGAACTATAGTTTCTTGCAAAGCTGGATTTGACCCTACTAATAATGCTTGTTTGATCAGTCAGATATGTGTTTTTTATGTGATGCCGGGTCTTTTCTGAGTAAATGAGTGATTTTAGCAAGGACTATTGTGTTCTCCTTTAGCTTACCAGCTGTTATCAGTTCTAATTCTGTGTTTCTTTGGTTTATCTATGTGTGAATGAACAGACAAAGTCTGAGTTTGCTGTTCTGATATCTCAATGTTCGCAGTAGCTCTTGTATCAGTGCCATTAGCAGCACCAGGATTGCTCAGGTAGCTAGGAAATGTTGTTATACCTAGAAAAAGATCCTGGGACCTACCAGACAACCTGTTTTTAGAATTAATATATATGGCTTTGCAGGAATGGTAGCAGAAGCACACTGATGCAATTCATTGTAAAGTTTTGTCCCCTCCACACTCTGCTTTCATTTTAAAAATCTTAAGAACTGTTGCTTTAAATTACACACAAGTAAAATAGGCAATGCCACTTAATGCATAGTAATTATTTAGAGAAACTATTTTAGAATTTGGTTTTGTAACATGTAATTGATGAATTGGTGAAGAAATCTTCACACAAATTGTCTGTTCAATCTGCCATGTGTCTCACTGTCCACTTGTGTTTAGCTCACATTAGATGTACACTGACTTAGCAGAGATACCAGAATGTGTCTCTACCTCTTCTCTTTTCTGCCTCTCCTGTCTGACCTCCTTCTGTTCCAATATTTTCTGCTCCTGCAGAATCCTGGCCTGTTTTCTCCACTCCCGCAAGAGATCTTCATCTCTGAAACATACACACACCCACACATAAAAATATGCTATTAAAATGTATACTGGTATACACACAGTAGTTATGCATAAGGATGCTAAGTTTGTGAGGCTTGCAATCAAATTTAAAGTTGGTGCATCATTTCTTTATGCACTGGTGGCCATAATATTATGCTCCCTCTCCTGTTTGCGCTTCATCTCATTTGACACTACACAGCCCTGCTGTCTGAAACTGCACCATCAGATTCATCACGTAAGATCAAATCCCTGCCTGGATCTGAGCTATTAGCTAAAAGCTCTGTCTGCCAGAGTGAGATACATCAAGGGCTAGAGGTAAACGCCCAACAAGGCTGCAATAAGCTCTCCTCTGTCAGACACGCCACTGCGCAAGGAGCATGACTCAGTTCTGCTTCTTCATTGTGTGACCCTGATTTTATTATGAACAGCAAAAAAACATGTATGGTGTAACTTAACCTTTTTAAACACTTAATAATCTTAATTCTGAAAACAGTTTAGCATATATAGCAAGTTCCACGAGGTTCTATTTTAGGGCCTTTTAAAATTACAATTCTGAGCAGCACAGTATGAGTGTGAAGAATTGAATTTAAACCTACATACAGGGTTTAGGATGTACATTAGTTTAGTGCTTGGAAATTGTCTATTCATAACATTTTTTTTTCTCCCAATTTAGCTAGGCCAATTGTCCCACCCATTCAGCTACTAGTCAGCTGTATACTCTGTTATCACAAGTAATGCCACAACACATGGAGGGTGAAGACCAGCACATGCCTCTTCCCATACATGTGAAGCCACCGCCTCTTTTCCAACTGTTGCTGATGTAGTATCGCCGAGTGGCATCACAGTGCGCTCAGAAGAAAAGCGCAGCGACTCGGTTCTGATACCTCAGCTCAAAGACACCTTGTGCTGAGCGACATCACCCTTTGGAGTGATGTGGGAAGGGAGCGCCATTTACCCACCCAGAGAGAGCAAAGCCAATTGTGCTCTCTTAGGGCACCGGCAGCTGATGGCTAGCTACATGACCAGGATGCGAACCAGCGATCTGCCGATCATAGTAGCAGCGCTTTAGACCATCCATACCATTTTTATACTTAATTTTGGTCAGATTTAACCAGAAATTCCCATCCACATTAAAGACTGCATTTGGCTTATGGGGTTTACCCAGGAAGAGTGTTATACCATATGTGAACATAAAGGCATATTCTCTTACACACACATGCACACACACACAAACACATTCACCAAGGCAATTTAGAGTAACCAATTTACCTGACCTTCATGTTTTTAGACTGTAGGAGAAAACCCAAGTCCCCAGAGGAAACTCCCACAGCCATAGAGAGGACATGGACGGTTCACCCAGGTATTGTCTTGAGCCCCAGAGCTGAGAGGCAAAAGTGCTAACCATCAAACCAGAGTGCCTCTGAGATAAAAAGCCAATCAAAAATGCTGAGTTACTCTTTACAGCTTCTACACTGCAAGGAGTTTTTTAGTCTTGCCTGATTGTCTACATTGTCAGGATCCTCAGGGAGCATCAGATGGTCCACATTTCTGATTTATTCTTTTGTGTTACAAATTGGGCTACAGATAAATTGTGAAATCTGTGGGGGCCCATGAGGATGGTTTGAAAAATGGAAACATTCACATTAATATAGTATTAACTATTGCCAATACTACATCACAGAGAGGATGCAAAAAACTGATTATTAGAAGTTGTATGAAGTATTATATAAAGTTGTTGTTTTTATAATTAAATCAACACAAGGCACGTTTTACTTTCTCACTTTCTTCTTTGTTCCAGCAAGGCTTGCTGTTCGTTCATCGCTTTCAGGGCAGCTAAACTCCTCTCTTCTGATCTGTTCCAGTTCCTCTCATCAGATGAAGGCAGCTCTGGGAACCTTCCTTGTACCTCCCTGTAATGAAACATTGTATAATCATTAGTAGTTTCACTCTATAGCTATTACAGCATAATATGTATTGCTCTCTAGCACTCAAGTGTGTATTATTATGTGTATATTATGAATAAAAATGAACAGCAATATATTGTACAGCATTCTTTCATCAGATAACATTATGTAAGTTTGTGGGTTGAGCATTGGTTCAAGTCACTGTTAATCATGTTAGTAGCCAGGTTGAATCAAACTATGACTACTTACAGGGTATCTGCAGATATGAGGAAAATATATTTAAGAAGTAAAGCTGCTCAGAGACAAAACTTTAGACTTAACTATGAGCTTGCTCTATTCATGAAAATAGGGTCTAATTGGGGCAACATTGGGGTTATCCAATTATTTTCATGAAATTTGCACCCCATGCCTCCCATGTTTTCCCTTGCCTACAGTATTGCTAAACTAGCTAAAAGAGAGTATTTAACCTACCTAAAAATAACACCACTCTGAACCATAAATAGAATTATATATATTAGTTATAGTTGCTTAGTTAAATCAGTACTGTAACTTATGAGTATTTATTGAAAAAACACAAAATAAACAAACAACTGAAAAATTGAAGCAAAAAGTAACATGGAGTACAAAAAAAAAAACACAGGACTATGGGACCTGACTGACGGGAAACACCTGGGACCGGGTAACAAGGGGGCGGAGCTACAAACAAACAGGTAAGCACACAGAAGACAAGGGCAGAGACACGGGATACACACAGGGCATGTGCAGAGGGTAAATATACACAGGAACAGACCAGAGAGATGCAAAACCGGACGAGAACATGACAGTGCAATGCACGGAAATCAAAATTTTTTTTAAAGACCTTTGGGCAACAGATTTAAGACATTTTAAGAAAACTCAAAAAAAGTCATTTTTGTTCCAGATAAATTAATTTAAGACATTCCAGAAGTTTACAGATCAACAGACATCCTGTTTAATGGCCTTTCATCTTGTAAACCTTTTAACTAACTCTATTTCAGTTACCTTCCACTGGACAGGGAATGAGTTCTGTGTGATCTGTCGCCCCCTGCTGCTCTGAGGCGGCATGGCGTCTGACTAGCAGGTGTGTGGTAGCCTAGATCTGCCCTCTCCATCTGGATCATTCGCTGCCGGAGCTCCTCGAAGCGTTGAAGCTCGCTGTCATCTGCCTCCTCAGTCAGGTCCACGCTGGACTGGACGACTTCCGACAACGCCAGCCTCTCCACAGCAGGCATGGTGCCTGAGACTGGAAGTGAGCAGGGCAGGAATGAGACTTTAGTATGCAAATGTATGCAGACACAAAAAGGAAACTGGCATGACATGACCTCTTGGGTCACCGGAGGGCCGTGCTTGACTCCAGCATGACACCTTTTATTCTGCTGCCTTCAAAACGTGAGGTGAAAGACCTGTAGGACTGTAATTCTGCACTACAATGGACAGTTATTGAATCAGAAAGCTGCATGACATACAGTCATACAATCTAATAAAAAGACAGCAGCTGAGGCTCTGAGGTGTCTGAGGTGTCAGAACAATTCCTCTTGTTCTCTCAGGGTGGGTATCTCTCTCCCCATTGACGGTCAGCACAGGCATCTGTTAGCTGGGGAGCTGGGGAGCTGTGCTTTCCTCTAAATTGGAAAAAAGGTCATCGTCATGTGACAGGGGCATTACTAGTGATTGGGAAGGTCTTAATGTGTGTGTGTGGTGTAATTATTCTTCGAAATTGATAAGAAAATGGGACAAAACTAGAAATTATAAAAAAAAGACAGCCGCTAGCCTTCCCACTGAGCTTGCCAAGTATTTGCTCAGCAGTAAATCGATAATTGTCTATACAGCTCCAGCAGCTCCTCTCATTGGAATTGGCCTCAGATTTTTTAAACAAACTGTGACCTCAGCATCTTTCCTTTGCAACATATAATTAGTTTAGGGATGTGTTTAGCACTGGCGAGCCTGCTTACCATCAGATAACACCACCCCACAGAGGGACAGAGGGGAGTGCCAGGGGTTATCGATCATTTTCATCCAGCTAAAAATATTACAGGGTCGCGCTGCGCCAAAGCCGGCCCAGCCGCACGTGCCGTCTCCAAGGGAACAGAAGTCACATCACTGAAGCAGAACCAGGGCAAGGAGCTATTTTTGAGGCAGGCCGTCCTTTTTATGCGAAGCCACAGATGGTAAGGGACAACGTACACACACTTTTAGATGCAAACACGTGCACAAGCGCTCACACGCACGCACGCGCGCACACACACATACACAGGTATGTTCACCTTCATTTGGCTGGCTCCCTCGCAGGGGCCGCTCAGCCACGGATCTGCGCCGCAGGAACTGCATGATGTGAGCTAGACCTTGCTGCAGGACGTCCTGCGGCGGGAAGGAGATGGGACAATTCCTCAGATTCAGGGCTCTCAGCGTGATCACATTACCTGCAAAGAAAATCCAGAGAACAACAGACAAGAGCTGAATTCTAAATGAGGGAGTTTTACATTTTCTATATTTATAAAACCAATTTTTCCCGTTCTAAAATCTGACTGACTGCAGTCTGACTGCAGCACCCAACAAAAACATATTTGAAAGTCATATATCAGCATAACAAAGTTCATTATTTTGTAAAATTACAGGAATAGCTGCTGCTGTAATTGAAGAATACTTTTTATTTTACTGTTAATTTGGTTAAAATTAGCATACAAAAAAGCAGATCATTATTTAATTTAATTGATTTTCTTGTAAAATAAAATAACACTCAATAAACATTATTCCTGTCATTCATTATGATAATATAAGGGTCACTTTTTACGGGAAAAACATTGTAAAATGAATCGGAGAAAAACAAATAGAAAACGTTTATTTGTCAACAGTGTGTGTGTCATGCATTAAAAATAGTAAGACACATAACAATAAACAGTATCATTTTTCCAAGGTAAAACAGATGAAAACCAGAGAAGTGACGTTAGCACTAACCCAATTCTTTTGGAAGTTCTGTAATAGGGTTACCCTCCAGCAGCAATGTTTTCAAGCATCTAATAAAAAACGGAATATTAACGCAATCATTATCAAGGATAATCATACAGAATGTGGAAGTGGTCAATGGATGATTGGTGGTTTATTGGTGTTTCCAGTCAGGAATGCTTTTTAGCTAAATAGCTCATTAAAAGTAGTTTTAGGAGCTGTGTTTTTACCTGTGTTGGCCGATACCAGCAGGAAGACAGGCGAGCTGGTTGTGTCTCAGATCCAACCAAACCAAACATGGTAAGCTGCTGAACATATTTTCTGGAAGATTAGATATCTTGTTGCCCTCAAGATATAAATTCTGCTTAAAGAAATGAAGAAATATAGTATCAGTGTAGAATGAGAGAAAATGTACATACTATGGTGAAAACTATGAAATCGATGAAAACACGATCACAGATATAAAGCTGTTAACAATTATGGATGCACTATTATGGAAATTCTGAGTAAATATTTTCATTGTATGTGTATATGTATGTACATGTCTGTCAGTGCCAATGCCAAGTAATAAACCTTCATAAAACATTTGACTACAATCACTTGACCAGCATCACAGAGAAATGTTGCATTTATTTGTAAAGAGTTAGAAGTAAACTTGCACAATAAATCAAGTTTAGCGTTTTCAGTCATTCTTTGCTTAGTTGTTTAGCCATGTTCTTCTGAGTCCCGTATAAAACTGAGTAATATTTTCTTAGACCCAGCTTAATGCAAGTTTATGTATTAGTTGCATCATTTTGCTGCTTGTCTTTAACTACTCATGAACATATAAAGTACATCTTGTTCATTCAAACAGGACAAATACAGAAATAACGACAATAGTTAAAAATGTTACATTTTTAGAATAGAACAGTTGACAGGACCCTTTGGAACACGTCTGTGTGTTGCTGTTTTAACTTTTTGTCCTAATAGTGCTCATAATATTTCAAGACCCTGAGAAAACAACTCCAGGTGACTCTCCCTCGTGAAGGTACTGAGAAACCCCAGAGTGTGCAGATCTGTCCTCAAAGATAAATGTGCTACTTAGAAAAATCTAAAGTATAAAAGAAATATTTTTTTGTTTGTATATAGGATAATTATGTAAACAAAAAGCTTTTTCCAGAGCTGTACAGTCTTTAAAAAGTCATAGATCAATGTGTAGATCAATATCTATCTGTGTCTTCAATATTAAATTTACAATGTAAAGAAAATATTAAAAGAAAGAAAACACACTGAATGACAGGAGGTGTGTCTAAAATGTTTTGAACTACTAACATGCTGATAATAATACCAGTATTTCAACATTGTTACACATCCCTAACCCAATCCTATTAAGAGAGCACTTCAGTTTCTGAATCAGTTTCTCTGATTTTGCTATTTATAAGTATATGTTTGAGTAAAATAAACATTGTTATTTTATTCTATAAATTACAGACATTTCTCCTAAATTCCAAAAAAAATATTGTCATTTAGAGCATTTATTTGCAGAAAATGAAAAACGGCTGAAATAACAAGAAATATGCAGAGTTTTCAGACCTCAAATCACGTAAAGAAAACAAGTACATATTCATAAAGTTTTGAGAGTTCAGAAATCCATATTTGGTGGAATAACCCTGTTTTTTAATCACAGTTTTCATGCATCTTGGCATGTTCTCCTCCACCAGTCTTACACACTGCTTTTGCCACTCCTGGTGCAAAACATTCAAGCAATTCAGCTTGGTTTGATGGCTTGTGATCATCCATCTTCCTCTTGATTATATTTTAAAGGTTTTCAATTAGGTAAAATAAAAGAAACTAAACATTTTTTTACAGAGCTGTACAGTCTTTGAAAAGTCATACCTGGAGTTGAGTGTGTTTTAAAGCGTGGTCTGGTAGGAGGTTCAGGCTCTGTCTGCTCAGATGAAGAGTGTGGGATTTGAGATATTGACTGGAGTCCTCCTGCTGACTGAGAGAGATCCTGCTGGGCCATTTCTCCACACTGTCACCACAGTCCAGACTCAGGTGGAGGTCACTCATGTCTTCTTCAAGGGCTTTCATGCTGCTTTCATATACTATCTGTACACATCCCCACAGCCGCTAGTGGTCTGGATGTGTTTCAGCTGATGTTTGTAGCTGAAATAAAAAGGAATGAAGGCTGAGAGGAGGTTATTTACAGAGCTTTTTCCTCGCCAACGATGACTATTCAATAACTGCAGGTCGACAACAAACCAACAAAACTCCTAAACGGTTAAAATCGATTTAAATACAGAGTTAAATCGGTTTCAGGCTCCACGCGCTTCTGCTGCAGTAATGTTGTGGACGGTTACTATGGTGAAGACGCATGAAACTGAAACGAAAACTACGGGCAGCGACGGGACCCAAAAAGGGCGAATGGTTTCTATTGTGAATAATTTGTGGGAGGGTCTGACAAGACACGCCCATTACAGACACCCCTCTCCCTTTCAGAGTTGCCAGGTTCGCGGTTTTCCCGCCAAAAAACAGTCGCGGGTGAAAATTTAAGGGGGAGGGTGCGTTTTTCGGGCTACTTTTAAAAATTAAGGGAGGACAGCGGGAAAAGGGGAGAGAGGGGAGGGGTGTGTGTGAAGATGTGGAGATGGAAAGAGAGAGAAGGGGGGAGTGGAGAGATTGTGTGTGAGAGAGAGAGAGAGAGAGAGAGAGAGAGAGAGAGAGAGAGAGTTCAGGCAAGAACAGAAAAGAGTCAGTTTTAAAGTAATGTAACAAGGTCAGTTTTTTTGCTAATTATGTTGCTATTAAATGTTCTTAACTGGGATATAAAACTGTTATAAAATAATATAATCACTTATAAACAAAATATTAAGTCGTACAAGCCATTTGCTTCAAACGTGCCACAGGCAGATGTTTTGGACTAGTTTAAGCTCAAAGGACGGGTTTTAGACTGAGTTTGGGCTGCATATTTTTTGGACCTGGCAACCCTGCCCTCCCTCTGCCCAGCACCTCTCTCGCCAACCCTTCTCCCAACTACAGACTGATTAATATAAGAAAATAATCTAACAGCCCTGTCCCATTTCTAATGTCAGTGCCAAAGTAATACATTTTTATAAACATTTTACTATAATCACCTGACTAACATTACAGAGAAATGTAGCAAGAGTTATAGTTAGACTTTATTCTTCATTAAAATAAGCTAAACAGTTTGAAATTGATAAAACCACTAAAATTTGTAATAAATATTGAAAATGTTCTTCTGTGTTCAGTATCAAACCCAGATTAATGCAATTGTATGGATTAATAGCATAATTGTGCTGTTCCAAACAACAGTTGTCTATGAGGTGGTAGTGTGTGTTATGCTGGTGCGAGTGGAACAGACAAATTAGTGCTGCTGACGTCTTTAAACACTGTGTCAAAGGTTTGAAGAACCTTTAATACCCTTAAGTGCGGTAGCAAAGACGTAGTGATGAAATGATGAATGGTTCTTTAGAATAACCAGACTCATTACCCAGATAAGAGCCCACCTAAATGCTTCACAGAGTATTCTGGTTTAATGTAAGTTTCAACATGATTCCATATGTGTTACTTATGGAGAAAAAAAAACACTAAATGAAAAGGGGTGTCCAAACTTTTGACTGTATATACACATGATTATACAGCTCTGAGAAAAAAATAAGAGACCACTTAAAATGAAAGTTTCTTTGTTTTTTCCCAAATTGAAAACCTCTGGAAAATAATCAAGAATAAGATGGATCACAAGCCATCAAATCAAGCTGTACTGCTTGAAATTTTGCACCAGAAGTGGCATAAAGTTATCAAAAAGCAGTGTGTAAGACTGATGGAGGTGAAAATGACAAGAAAAGCAGGATTATTTCACCAAATATTGATTTCTTAAGTCTTAAAACTTTATGAATATGAACTTGTTATCTTTGCATTATTTGAAGTCTAAAAGCTCCATTTCTTATTTTCTGCAAATAAATGCTATAAATAACAATATTTTTATTTGGAATTTGGGAGAAATGTTGTCTGTAGTTTATAGAATAAAACATTTTACTTAAAGTTATAGAAACATTAGAGAAACGGTTTCAGAGAGCATTATCTTATTTTTCCAGAGTTGTATATAATATATATATATTTGCTTTGAAGGCCTTTTTTACACATACATATTAATTTGATATATACACACACACACACACACACACATACATATATATATATATATATATATATATATATATATATATATATATATATATATGTATGATGGGTAGTTTACATGAACAGGGATAATTGGGTTTCCCAATGGGGAGAAAATGGGTAAAATTGTCTCCAATATTACTGATTGTCTCCAGAATTACTGTTATAGTTAGTAGTATTAGTTTTATTTCTCTATTTTTCTCTTCTAAAGTTGTCATGATTGTTTTTCTTTCTTACATGTTACTGTGCATATTTGTGGGTTTTGGGGTTTAAAATAGAAAGTGAAGCAGGATGATGGAGTGGGAGTAGTGATGCAGTGATCTGCTGCCCCCTACCCCCCTTTAGTGGACTCACGGTGATGCAGCCTAAGCAGGAGGATGAACTAGGTTAAAGTCTCTCTCCAGTATCAGCAGGGGGTGTGAGAAGGGTGGGTGAGTGTGTGAGAGAGAGAGAGAGCTAGAGGGAAAGAGAGAGAGAGAGAGAGAAAGAGAGAGAGAAAGAGAGAGAGAGTAGCTTCACTCGCGTCACACAGCGCGGGCTAAGCACGAGCTTCCAGAGCACAGCCAAAGAGACGAGAAAAGAGGCAGAGAGAGGAAGATAGAGAGAGAGAGCGCTGCACTTCATTCCTGTTCAGCTCCTCCGTAGCTCCAGTTTTCTCTCCGCAGCTCTCCCCGGGCTGTTATTTGCGTGTCGCTGCTAGAGTAGCCAAAGTGCGGGAAAAGGGCGTGATTCTCGACATGCTCGCGCTCGGGGCGTAGCGGCATCAAAGCACAGCGAGTCGCGCACGAGGCGAGGAATGCCATCTGAGCATCAATGTTTCACTGGGGCAAGTGGAAGAAGAGGATGGGCGCCAACAGCTCCTCCAAGAGACCGGTCTTCGACGAGAAAGAGGATGGTGAGTGAAGTGCAGCCTGAACTCCATCAGATCCCCTCAGTGTCCTGTCAGTGTACAGCCTGGCTGCTTCACTCAGCACGTGAACTCTTTGAAGTTCTCTGAAGCGGCTCGTGGTCAGTGTGTTCACTTTGTGTTGAACTGAGAGGAATAATCAGGTCGTGACCTGCAATTTTACACATTTTACCAACGCACACAATTCAAACACAACTATACACAACTCTACAGACACAAGTAACAAACAAAAGTACACTCGCTTTTTATTTAGACATGTTTTTGCACTATAAAAACATACATTCCACATCTTTAACAATGGTACAAAACTGTCACAGGTGTAATACTCCTCCTGTCACTGCGGTGGTACTCCTCCTGTCACTGGGGTAATGCTCCTTTTGTCACTGTGGTGGTACCCCTCTTGTCACTGGGGTTGTACCCCTACTGTCACTGGTGTAATGCTCCTCCTGTCACTGGGGTGGTACCCCTACTTGTTCTGGGGTAATGCTCCTCCTGTCACTGAGGTGCCACCCCTCCTGTCAATGGGGTAATAATCCTCCTGTCACTGCGGTGGTACCCCTCCTGTCGCTAGGGTAATACTCCTCCTGTCACTGGGGTAATACTCCTACCATCACTGCGGTGGTACCTCTCCTGTTACTGTGGTACTGCTCCTCTTGTCAGTGCGGTGGTACCCCTCCTGTCACTGGGGGAATGCTCCTCCTGTCACTGGGCTTTTGCTCCTCTGTCACTGTAGTGGTACCACTCCTGTCACTGGGGAAATGCACCTCCAGTCACTGGGGTGATACCCTCAAAGGTGTGTGTTCAGTACCCTTAGTTATGTGTACACTGTGATAAAGATATTTTAAGCTATGTTTTATTTAGCAACTTATAAACAGTTAAAATGTATCCTCAAACGTACCACACAGTCCGTTAGGTCCAACTGCGTACCTTAAAAGTAGGAAAAGAAAACAAATGCTCAGGATTGTTGGACTGAAAACAGACCCTTGAGGGTATATTTGCAGGGATGCACAGAATAATTAATCTGTTAATGGCAAGGAAAAAACATTTTCAGTGTAAAAAACTGAGTAATTTATATTGAACAAAGAAAAAGTTTTTGATGATGTGATCAAATCGCAACCAGTAGGGATGGGTGTTCAATTACTTTTTTTTTTTTTTTCAGATTTTTCATTTTGTAATTGCAAGACATAAATAATTTTAGGCTACTTAATTTATGTAATTGTGAAAAATAGCAAAACAAGAACATGAGAAAAAAATATATTCTCTATTAGGTAGTTGACCTTCTGCCTAAATGCTTTGGTTTCGGTCAAAGAGTTTCCCTTCAGTGCATCCCTAGTTAACGGATATATTTTTAATAAATTTCTCTTTAGTTGTTTTATTTCCCTCTACTTTTCTCTTACACAATTGGACCTGAAGGATCTTGTTGTAACATTGATGGTACATTTGAACTGTTGCCCTTTGGTGAACAAAAATGCATCTAGAGTGCCTTTTTGCATATATATTTAATCTGCTCCCGTGAAATATCAAAAAATAGTCAATAAATGGCTTTCAGATTTTATAAAATGATTTAATGTTATTCTTCACTTGATGCGTTTTTTTGTCCAAGTCCTTACAACCTTAGGTTTATACATTTCTGAAAGACATAGTCTAATTCCATTTTAGTGCAATAATCTATTTATTTACATTCTGTAAACTGTACCGCATACTTATTTCTAATATATGCACATTTTTGTGTCTTCTGGAAAGACCTTTCCATGAAACATTGATCGTATATAAGAACAGTTCTAAAGTCTGTAACTTGAGCCAGTTTTGCTGCTGCTTTGCAAATGCATGCGTTTTCCTCAGCCTCTCTGACTGTGGTGATCATAGTCTGAATAAAAAGATGCTCATTGCCCTTGTGTACTGCACACAGAGTAGAACTGCTTAGCTAGCTGTCTTATTTTTCACGGTCCTTTCTACCAGAGGGTGGCTACACTACTACATTACATAATGTGGCTCAGGTTTCATTTCTACCCCCTTTGATTTCCATGTAGAACCACTTATTAGAAGTAAACTGCGTTTATCTTGTAAGCATATATTATATTACAGTGTATGCCGGTGGAATTATCTTGCAGCTAATTGATTCATTAAGAGGGATTAGGTAAATCTGCAGAAATAATGGGGACTTGGGGAACATGAAGATTGATCATTCTGCAAGAGCATATTTAAATTGTGACTGAATGAAAGTCTCCTTCCTGTATTCAAGGAAAATGTAAGATTCAGGTTCTGAATGTAATGAGTCGTGCCGCATTCCCAACAAGCCGTATCCTTGCATCCGGAGGGGTAAAAAAGCAGATTTTGTCTCCAAAGCCTTGAAAACGAGGTCAGATCACTGTAGATTTTTGATCATCTGACGTGACTGGAGAGAGAAACATCCAGACGGAGGCTACATGGGGAGAAAGATTTAATGACCCATTTAGATACAGTATGGACCCAGTTCCCGTTATTTTTTCCTGTTATTTAAAAATGTATAATGCGCTGTGGATAAAGCTGTTAACTACCTTGTAGGTACAGATAAGCATGCACTTATATTGCCTGTGACAAGAAAAGCCACTGTTCATGTATGCATGCCGAAGCAAGCAGCCAAGATTTGGACCAAAACAAATCCCAGGGTTTCATTGACAATTTGTTCTGCATCTTGGTCTAAGCAGATTAATAAATATAGCCTGAAGGAGCTTCTTGAGGATCTAAAGATCAACATTCTTAAAGGCGGAATAAAACCACCGTTTCTAGTCACAGATTGTTGAGCTGATTTGCTTTGTTGCATAAGATCTGCTTTAGCTCACAAATTAGCCAGAAACATCACCCCTATCCACCCATGGCCTGGGAAACATCATGTGCCCTCACCAAGTGTTTCAGCTTTCAAACACTGGAAATAGACAAGCAGAAACAGTCTAGAAACATCCAGCGCTGGTCCTGACGGTTGTACAGAGAGGACATGAACTAACCAAGATGCCCTCAGGCCAATCCACAAGGTTCTGAGAGCAGCAGCATGCAGTAAAAATTGCATAACAGGTGGGATAGTCTGCTGAGCTGCAAGGCTAGTGCTGATTTTACCCGTGCCATATTACAGCCCTATTTCCACTTACTTTGATGCTGTACAGGCAAAAAAACGATTACGCCTCATGTTCCGTACATGAAAAAGGGCAAAACAAGCAGGTGGTCAAAAGATTACACAGCATTTAAGGCTAAGGTTTATGCATTAAGGTGCATGTGTGGGCTTGGTCATTAGGTTTGTGCTGCTTATGCTGAGAGACAGGGGTTGCCTGGTTTCGTAAGAGCATCTGCCTTTGGCCTTTTGGAGGTGGAGTGTGGCTCAAATTAGTCCATAATAGCGGCAGTGCCTGGCAGATAGGGCTCAGCCATAATCCAGTTGTCAGGCTGATGTACTGTTGGAGCTGTCAAATGGCTAATTCAACAGATTGTTTGCTTTAGACATAGAGGCTTCGGGCTGTGTTTTGTACTGCTTGTTTATGAAAAGGATCTTTCCCCCGAACTGTTCCGGACAAATCACTGAGTTATAAACACTTGATGACCTCGCTGCTGCTGTGCCGCAGTATGGTCCATTAGCGGTGGCCTGGTTTCCACTGAGGAGTGACACTATAAGAGAACAGAGATCATTGAGACTATATCTGAGCCTTTGTTTAGAGTTGTGGAAGGTCACTGTTGAAAATAAGCTAGAAAAGTATGCAGTAGCATTTCTCATGCCATAAATAGATGGAGTTTGTGGGAAAGAAAATGCAAAACGCAACATAATCAAGTGGTTCTTAAACTAGTCCTAAGGGCTGGCCAGCCAATAGCTGGTACACATGTATTTAATAGTTTCAAATCTAGTCCTGGAGGCTCATGACTCTAAACTATTTAGTGATCTTAACACACCTGATTCAAGTGTTGAACTTATTAACTTTAAAATTATTGGGTTAAATTGACTGTAGTAAAGCAGGAAAGGCACAAAAATGTGCAGGGCCTCCACCACCAGGTTTGTAAAGCAGGTACTTAGTGTACTTAATGGCTTATTCCAAAGCTAAAGAAACACACACTGCCTGGCCAAAAAACAAGTCGCCACCTGGATTTAACTGAGCAAATGATTTGCTGTTGCTGCTGTTGTTCAGGTGTAGGTTCAGCAACAGTATGTGCTGAAAGCATGAGGTCAGCTGACTACCTGAATATACTGAATACAGACCAGGTTATTCCATCAATAGAAGATGACAATGCCAGGATTCAAGGGGATGGAATTGTGAAAGAGTGGTTCAGGGAGCATGAGATCATCATTTTCACACATGGATTGGCCAACATGGAGTCCAGATCTTAACCTCATTGAGAATCTTTTGATGTGCTGGAGAAAGCTTTGTGCAGTGGTCAGACTCTACCATCATCAATGCTGCAAGATCTTGGTGAAAAATAATGCAGCGCTGGATTGAAATAAATCTTGCACATTGTAGAATCTTATTGAAACAGTTTCACAGAGCCTTTTTTTAACCAGGCAGTGTATTTGCTGTTTGGCCATGCGTTCATGTAGACAACTGTTCACATGCCTGCTTACATGGTACACATGTAACTGGAGGCTTCCACTGGGAGCTCCCACTATGGCGATAAGGACAAGGGTAGCCTTTATTCAAAACTGTCCGTCATATAAGAGTTGCTAAATGCCTACACTGCCACTAATGTTTTGGGGTGTTTTCACCTCTTGTACGCGCTGTGTTCATTTTTTGGATGTGCACCAAACAGAAATGTGCTTCCAAACTAATGCACACGACACACAACACAATTTTGAGAGTCTTCACACTACACAACCTCAGGATTAGTTTGGAAGTAATTGGGAATTTTAGTGGTTGTGGTTCACAATTAATACAACTTATCTTCAACACGGGGTCACAAATTACCAGAGGTGGAAAAAGTACTGAAAATTTGTAATAAGTAAAAGTACCTTTAATTTGCTAAAACTCTACTCAAGTAAAAGTAAAAGTACCCATCTAAAAATCTGTTCGAGTAAAAGTAAAAAAAGTACTCAATTTAAAATGTACTTTGAGTAAAAGTTACATAGTTACTTTTAGTTATTTGATGTAAAAAGTACAACAAATCATAAATTAAATAGTTTTAAATGAACTATTATTCCTCATAATAATTTGGACCTTTCAGGCAGTATTTGTTGACCACCGCATAAAACATTTTTAAGAACAAGTGGCATAGGTTTCTATGATCAATTTTTTTTCTTTTTTGTTAAAGGTTATGGTCATAAACCTGACTATAAACTGTATTTTTTTAGTTTTACAGTTCATTATTATTTTTAACTTGCCATTGCTATGCTTTAACTGCTATTTACATGTTTTTTTTTTTACATTCAAGCAGATTGTTTAATGATAAAAATACTTACCACCACATGCTTTCGCAGGTTTGATGTGGAAGTTTTGAAAGCTGACAGCTCTGTCCGGCGGGGCACATTTTGCATTGCATGTGGATGTTATTGCCTCGTTATTCCACGCGAGCACATTTTTTTTCATTCTGACAATTGTTTTTTTTCACAGCATTTTTTTTTTACTCAGTAACGATGAGTTTTCCAACGTAGTGAAGTAAATTACTTGTGTCAAAATGTCGTGAGTAAAAGTAAAATTTCCTATTTTAAAAACTTCTTTAAAAATTACAAATTACTCATAAAATAATGTGAGTAAATGTAATTCATTACTTTCCACCTCTGCAAATTACACAACTATCTTTTTCCTGGATATAGCCAAAATGAGTCTGTGTCCTCTCCAAAATCACCTGATCATAAAAAACATATACATACAGTATTAGGCAGCAAGTGAACATTTAGTTGTAGGCAGGTGTTTTTTATGTTATGGCTGATAAGTGTTTGAAGCAAGTATAAAGCAAAAATGTTTGCTCAGCCCTGAGAAATACTGATCTAAGCAGTTGTTCCCTCCATTCCTCTACCATTCTCATTCCCTCTTTCTCTCTGTCTTTTTACCTCATGGCTACATCTGTCGTCTTTGGCTAGGCCACTGTGCTGGCTCCAAATAGCATTCATGAAGAGAGTCCCTTATAGAGCTTTGTGTGAGAGTAGAGGTAAGAGCATCTGTGGAAAGCAGAATGGAGAGCCTGTACAGCAGCGTAAAGTTCCGTATTATAGAGTCAGCTAAACCCAGTGTTCAGAGAGAATGCAATTTTTCTTGTAATGACACATTAAGGTTTGTGAAGGGAGGGAGAAACAGCGAGACCTAGATAGTCTACATGTAAATGGACACATTTTATCCAGCACATTTGAAATGAAATGAAACAGGTTCATTTGAGGGCATGGACATCCACGTTGTCTGAGAAGTTTATTGTATCCAGCCTCATTTTATTCAGCAATTATTTTTACAAAAAGTATCCAGACAGTTAGATGCTTGCTAGTTACTTGCTGTTGCATCATTTGTTCGTTCATTAGAGGGGTAACATAAGGTCTAGGGTTGAGAGTAGAGGAGACATTTGTGGAGTCTTTTTTCTTTGTCACTTAACATCAGGGCAAAAGAAGTGCCATTAGCAGTAAATCAGGCCACCATGATGGTTAGAAATTGGAGCACCCAGACAAAACGACAGAAAATGTGTCAGCGTCCAGTTATTTATAAGGCGCAACCAAGTAGCAACACTAAGACAACCACTAAGCAACTCTATATCAACCACCTGACAACACCTTAGAAACCTTAGCTAGGTTTACACAGCCAGTAGAAATGGCCTCAATTTGATTTTCTGACCAAGAATGTCAGATTTATCTAAACCAGGGGTGTCCAAACTACGGCCCGCGGGCCATTTGCGACCCTTTTCCTTTTTTGGAGCGGCCCGCGAGGTATTTTAGAAATAGAATGAAAGTTGGCCCGCTGTTAAACAGGTTTTTATAATGTGAGATTCAAAGTTTGAACGCTAGGTGTCAGAAACGAGCCAAAGAGTCGGAGTCGGTGTGCATTTCTAGCGCAGAAAAACTGGGCAAAAGAGTCTAAAAGTGGAGAGGGTTAGCATTTCTAGCGCAGAAAAACTGGGCAAAAGAGTCTAAAAGTGGAGAGAGTGCGCATTTCTAGCGCAGAAAAACGGACCAAAGAGTCTAAAAGCGGAGAGGGTGCGCATTTCTAGCGCAGAAAAACGGGGCGAAGAGTCTAAAAGCGGAGAGGGTGCACATTTCTAGCGCAGAAAATCAGACCAAAGAGTCTAAAAGCGGAGAGGGTGCGCATTTCTAGCGCAGAAAAACGGGGCAAAGAGTCTAAAAGCGGAGAGGGTGCTCATTTATAGCTCAGAAAAACAGGCCAAAGAGTCTAAAAGCGGAGAGGGTGCGCATTTCTAGCGCAGAAAAACGGGGCAAAGAGTCTAAAAGCAGAGAGAGTGGGCATTTCTAGCGCAGAAAAACGGGCCAAAGAGTCTAAAAGCGGAGAGGGTGCGCATTTCTAGCGCAGAAAAACAGGCCAAAGAGTCTAAAAGTGGAGAGGGTGCGCATTTCTAGTGCAGAAAAACGGGGCAAAGAGTCTAAAAGCAGAGAGAGTGGGCATTTCTAGCGCAGAAAAACGGGCCAAAGAGTCTAAAAGCGGAGAGGGTGCGCATTTCTAGCGCAGAAAAACGGGGCAAAGAGTCTAAAAGTGGAGAGAGTGCGCATTTCTAGCGCAGAAAAACAGGCCAAAGAGTCAAAAAGCGGAGAGAGTGCGCATTTTTAGCGCAGAAAAACAGGCCAAAGAGTCTAAAAGCGGAGAGGGTGCGCATTTCTAGCGCAGAATAACGGGCCAAAAAGTCTAAAAGCGGAGAGAGTGCGCATTTCTAGCGCAGAAAAACGGGGCTAAGAGTCTAAAAGCGGAGAGGGTGCGCATTTCTAGCACAGAAAAACGGGCCAAAGAGTCTTGAAGTTGCCATAATTAAGACGGTTTATATTAAGAGAAATCATGAAATTAAACATCAATTTGAAAAATCTTAATTTACACAACACTGTCAAAGATAAAGATTAGAAAGTTCAAGTAAAATGGTGTGTAATAAAATAATCAGGAAAAAAGTATTATTTAAAGTGGTATATTTCATTATTTGTTTTATTACAGAGTGTGGTCTTCAAATATATTTCTCCTTCTGGCCCCCAACAAAAAACGTTTGGACACCCCTGATCTAAAAAGTTAATGCTGTTAATGATGAAAATGATGCACATGCACAAAAGAGCAACACTTCAAGTTAAGTTTCGGTTTCATTCTTTGCATCACAGATGCTATAAATAAATTCAGGTTGACAGCTGGGCTTATTACCACAAATGCATTCAAGCTAGCTGTAAAAATGGCATGATTTTCAGACATGCTCAGGTTTTAGGGCTTTTTATTTTACTTTGACGCTGCACCTGCAGCCTGTAGCTGTGTTTGACCATTTAGTAAGAAATACCACGCAGTTGCGACGCAAGTCTTCTAATATATTAGGAACAGAGACATGTCCAAAGTCCAAAAAGCTCTCTTACTTTGTTTTTCTACTTATGAATCCTTGATCTCACTGCTGCTGTCCATTTTCATTGTGTACTCACGCCTTTTTTGCCCTGTGCTTGTAGCCCTTTTCCTTTCTTTTTGATGTAAGAGATGCATGAATTCTGATCTGGCCTTTTAGACAGAGACGCACTGCTGAAAATTATATATGAATCGATTTTGTAAACCAGTGGCCCAAATCAGAATTGAAAATATAATTTTATTTTTTTGTTGTTCACACTACTACACGAACAATGCATTAGTGTTACATACGATTGGATTCTGGAAAATCCCTCTGTTTTGACTCTTTGGAACGTAGCCTTAATAACACCTTAGCAACCACCTGGAATACCAGGTGGCACCTAGCACTATAGCACTGTATGTGCATTTACCCAAGAGATGCATTTGTGTCCAGTAAGTGCAGGTGATGTGTGTCTGCCCTGTGGGTGGGAGGTGAGAATGTTAGCATCTCATTTTTTTTTTCACACCTTCACAATCACATCTCTCTCTTTCCCTCTCTCTCTCCTCTCTCTCTCATATTAATTAGTCTTTGTCTGACTTTGTTTTTGTTAGATCATCTTTTCACACACACAAACGCACAGGCGCACACATGCAGAGGGAGAGAATGAGTGAGTGAGAGAGGGAGAATGAGTGATAGAGAGCGAGCATTCTTTCCCAGCGTGTTGTTTTTCCCTCCTCTCTCGTGTCCGTGCTTTGCTGCGCTCTTTCTGTTGGCCTCTGGCAGTGTTTCTGTCTCCAGCTCTTCACACTCCTCTCCCACCTCTACCACCGCACACACTGCTCTGAGACTGCACAGCCCATTATGTGAACCAGCAGCACACGCAAAAAAAGTTTGCTTTTTAAAAAAGTGAGTATATGCTTATGTCTTTTTAACTGCGTATTTCTGTCGGTGGACATGAATATATACACAGATATACGCAGTCCATGCACAGTACAGGCCAAAAGTTTGGACACACTTTCTCATTTAATGCGTTTTCTTTATTTTTATAACTATTTACATTGTAGATTCTCACTGAAGGCATCCAAACTATGAATGAACACGTGGAGTTTTATGTACTTAACAAAAATGACCTGGCCTCCACAATCACCGGACCTGAACCCAATTCAGATGGTTTGGGGTGAGCTGGACCACAGAGTGAAGGCAAAGGGGCCAACAAGTGCTAAACACCTCTGGGAACTCCTTCAAGACTGTTGGAAAAACTTTTCAGGTGACCACCTCTTGAAGCTCATTGAGAGAGTGTGCAATGCAGTAAACAGAGCAAAGGGTGGCTATTTTAAAGAAACTATAAAATCATTTTCTTTTAGTTATTTCACCTTTTTTCTTAAGTATAAAACTCCACATGTGTTCATTCATAGTTTTGATGCCTTTAGTGAGAATCTACAATGTAAATAGTCATGAAAATAAAGAAAACGCATTGAATGAGAAGGTGTGTCCAAACTTTTGGCCTGTACTGTTCAATCAATAAATGTCTATTTTTTGTTCTATTTTCATACACAAAGAGCGCCGGCTTATAAGGCACATTTTGCGACACTAGTAAGGAACAGGGGTGTTGCTAGGTTTTCCTTCTAATTCAGCAGATCTTGTCTCTGGGTGGCGAGACCTGTAAAGCTAAGCTAAGTTAAGTAAACAAATCTGTAATTCTTAAAAAAAAATAAAATCTTTTAAAGTCAAACGAGCTCTGAATGTAAATCTACACAGATTTCTCTTATTAAAATTGTTTATTTGTTTGAGTAAAGTGCTTTAGTTTATTTACAGTAAGCTTAGATTAGCAGATTTCCACTAATGCCGCCCGACAGCGCTACACTAAGGAGCCCTGAGTGTTCACGTAGCTTGTTTTAACATGGTAAATATGCAGACTACAGGCCGTTAATACTCACTTCTGAACGGTGAATAAGATAGCGCTTAGCACGGTTAGCAGCTAATGCTAATGCTGCTCCAGCAGTGTCAGCCGAGGTTAGCAGCAGACTACAGGCCAATAATACTCACCTCTAAATGGCGAAAGAGCTAGTGCTTAGTGTGATTAGCAGCTAATGCTAATGCTAAACTCAAGCTCCTTTATAATGCTGTACTTTAGCAGAGTGGCTTTTCTGCTCCTTACCGCTCTTTACTGCTTCTACAACCTGACTAGTAAAATTCATAAATAAGGCACACTGGATTAGAAGGCATACTAACGGTTTTTGGGAAAATTAAAGGATTGTAAGTGTAATTTTATAGTGAAAAAAATGGTACATATCTAAAATCCTGTTTAAGATTAGTCGACTGTGGCAGTTCACATGCTTCTTTAATTTTCACTCGTCAACAAAGACATGGTCAAAGCACATCAGGCGTATAAACTGTGATTGGTTTGTTGAGCCTTGTGTTTCCACCTACACATTCCTGTCTTTGCAGTGAAACTGCTGAGTGATGCAGACACACAGACGCACAATTGTGTAGACCACTTAGCTCTACTGTAGACCCTGGAGTGGCAATAAAAGAGACACCATTCTCCCTATTACCATCAGTGGAGCAGCAAAATTATTATTAAAAAGATAAGGTTGCAACTTAATGTTGCTTCAAGATGATCATTAATACAATATAACTTTTAGAACATATTTTTGGAACACACTCTATATCATAGAGACTGTCATTAGAATCTAATCAATTCCTCCATCCCTTTGAAACCCTGAAACACATTAATTTTATACACAACAATCACTCTACTTGTTATTCAAACAATGCAGCTTTTTCCCTCTTTTTTTCCTAGGTTCATTAAATCAGTGTGCTGCTGCAGGCCCATTATCTTATAATGAAATTCATGCAGTGATCTTCAGGTCAAGGCAGAAATTTTCTAATGCATTCCTGCGAGGCTGCTTTGACAAGAGGTCAGGCTCACAAATTACACTACCTACAGTCCTAGCCAGTGCATTTGCCAATTAACTAGGGGCTTCAGAAAAGAACTGCTGGTGGTGTTTAAATTGAGTTAAACAACAGAAGGGTGTCCCTAACCTTATTTAGTATGTAGATGACCATCCATATTGGACCCCTTCTCTCTGTATACTGTATTGTACCATGATAAAGTATGCAACTGAGATTTTTTTTTTGTTTGTTTCTGTGGAAAGTTACATGACTATGCTTTCTGAGTGTATTGTGGGTAGGGTTGTTTGTCTTTGGTGTGTCATTTACAGATTAAATTGAAGCTGTCAATACTTGTCAGTGTGATTTGCAAACAGCAGCTACACTGAGTCATGTGATATTACTGATGATTTCACTTGCTTTCACTTATACTTGATACATGACATTAATTAATGTTTATTTTGCCTCCTTTTGGTCAAGTATACGTCTCTACAACAAGGAAATCTGTGTAAAATATAATAACATTATGGATCTCCAGCAACGGCCATAGTTAAATGAAGTTAAGTTAAATCAGATTTTCTCCACTTTATTCATTCTCATTGTTTAATTTCAGATCAGTTTTTCAGCGCAGTGCCAAACCAGCTAAAATGATGTCAGTGTCCAATTACTTACAGCCTTCTCTGTATGTATTAATATGGAGGGGGTGGGGGACATTAGGTATTTGGTGCTTGCAGCTAAAGCTTGTTAATGGATATTTTTTCATGCTTCACTGACTGAATTAGTCAGCATGTTGATTCAATCAGTTCTTTCAATGAATGTGTTTAAGCGCTTCTATTATGTATCAAGCCTTCAACACAACAGATTTGAACAGGTGGAGAGTGAGGCCTTAAAAGTTGATGTTTACACTGTCAGTTTAGCATACTGTTTAAACAAAATTACATAACCATTTACATACAGAGGTATGTAATGAACCTTTTGCAATTACAGTTTAATACATTGATGTCAAGCAAAGACAAATGAAAAGGTGGTATTGATTGAAAGTTTTAGGCAGTTGCTAGGCTGTTATGTGGTCAGAAGTGTGAAACTGTATGTGTTGCTAGGTTGATGCTGGGTAATTACAATGGGGTTTCTGGTTGATTGCTATGATAATGCTAGAAGGTTACTCTAGTATTGCTTAGAGTTTACTTGCCATTTCACAGGGCACTAGTCAACTCAAATAAAGTAATCACATTTTACCTTTGCTCTATTCCTAATCTCTTCAGTTTTCCTTTAAAGTTCAAAGTTTAGTGGGAAAATCCCATTCAATATTATGGAAAAAGCAAAAAAACAAAAACAACATAGCTGGTTTCAACTTTATGTGCTGCATGTAGCTAGTTGAGAAAAACATCTGTCAGCCATGGGGGAAAGGCTGATAGACAGCAGTAGATGATTGTAAGGTAGGTGTATAGTATCCAGTATGGTTAATGTTGTGTCTCAAGTCATGTGGTTCCCCATTTACTAGTACGTGTGTAAACTTCTGGTCTGGACCCAATTCATTCACATGGGTAGAATATGTGTATCTATGCAGTAAAAGCCTAACTTGGACTAAAATGTCTGGAAGTAAAATGGTGTTACATTTTGAGGAAGAAGAGGAAGAAGAATATACATTTGATAAAAGCGTGATTATGCACTGCTTTTCACACTTTCAGTTATCACTGCTGTTACTAGTTAGACATTTTGCTCTAGCTCTCTCACTTTGCTTTCTTTGCTTCCATTTCTTCCTGTCTGCTACTCTCACAGTCTCTCTGTCCCGTTTTCTCCATCTGTTAGTTACCTCATTGACGGAACATTAATATTTTTCATCAGTACACTTAGCATGATGACAGTGCTCATTTGCCTTCAGTGGCTGATGAGAGAGCTTGTGGAATAAGTGTAATTACCGTGCTTTAATTGCCTCCACATCAGACGCACTGATTGAAAAGCATCACCATCAGCAGCTGAGATGAATCTGGCGCAGAGGGACGCAAGGAGCCTGGTCCTGTGGCCTACTCACCTCTTTCTCTGCACAGATGAGGTTGTTAATTGTTTTTTTTGCAGGGCTGGGCAGGGTTTCAGTGTTGTAGCCCTGCTGCCTTTGCTACACAGCTGCATTATTCAGTCTGCTGTGGACTTTTCACCTCTTACACACTGAAAATAAACCAACGGTGTTGTAGCCTCTCTATAACAGTCCCCTGAGCCACGCACGGCTCATATAACATGACAGGAGCTTTCTTTCTCTCTCTCATGACCTATTCCCACCCCATCATACAGTGCTACCAAACTGAGAGAGTGAAGTCATATTTTCAAAATGTCACTGACAAAATATCATTGGACAGGAACATATGCTACTTCTACAGTGTCAGCTAACAGACACCCACATTCAGTGGCACCTATCTGCGTGATGGGGAGAGTGCAAACCCACTACTTCTCCTTGGGACTTCTGACCATGGAAAGTTGTGGCATCTCTATGGACTGAACTTGTTATCTCTCGATGATAGGGGCAATGTTTGGATTGCTGGGCCACTTGAGAGACCCTACAGAGCTCAGCCTAACTAAATTTTAGTTTTGCTTTAACAGCAATAAAGATAAAGATTATTCATTCTGGTTGGATATTTGTTGGAGAGTTTATGTGTGGGACCATTTGGGGGCACTGCCTTGTTGGAACATACAGTTGTGTCCAAGGTTCAACTATCTAGCTGATGCTTTAAAATGGTTATAAAGAATTCTGAGGTTGTGCTTTGTGTAATTTGTGTAATGATACTCCCACCACCATGCTTGACAGTTACAGTACAGTGTCTCGCGTTAAATGCATCCCCTCTACTCCTCCAAACATTTCTCTAGTCATTGTGACCAAATTGTGAAGCGTTCCAGCAAGAAATCGATATGTCTGTGTGGTTGACTGGAAACCTCAGTTGAGCTTAAATATTTTAAGCTAAATTTTTTGTGTAGATTTGGTTTCTGGGATGGTAGTTTTTTACTCCATGTTGATTTTGACTGTAGACAGTGACACAGGTGTTCTAACAGCTTCCAGTTCATGGCAGGTCTGTGCCTTGAGCGTTCTTTAGTTGGTCGTGACCATCTAAATCAATTTACTTTCAGCTCAGGATGACAGTTTGGGTCTTCTTCCAGACCTTGGTGAATTGGCCACACCTCTCTATGGACTATACTTGTATCACTATTTGAATGATTGATAGTGGATTTTGCAATTGCTGTGGGACCTTTTTAACCAGCGTCTCTACTTCCTCCGGAAGCTGAGAAAGGCCCGTCTCCCTCCACCCATCCTCACACTCTTCTATAGAGGGACCATTGAGAGCATCCTGAGCAGCTGCATCACTGCCTGGTTTGGGACCTGCACCGTCTCTGACCGCAAGACCCTCCAGCGTATTGTGAGGACAGCTGAGAGGATCATCGGCGTCTCTCTCCCCTCCATCACGGACATTTACACCACCCGCAGCATCCGCAAAGCAACCAGCATTGTGAATGACCCCACCCATCCCTCACACTAACTGTTCTCCCTCCTGCCTTCGGGAAGAAGGTACCGCAGCATCCGGTCCAGCACGACCAGATTCTGCAACAGCTTCTACCCCCAAGCCATCAGACTCCTTAACTGCAGAGACTGAACTGATGGTTTTTCTGTACATGCACACACACTCTTACCCCACTTACCCCAGAAAATGGAAAGCACTAAAAACCCTACTACCTCACTGGACTCTATTGCACACTGTGTAATAGAGTAATTACTACCTCACCTGGTCTTTTTTTGCACACTGCAAAATTTGCACACTGTCTTGTCATTTATTATTCTTTGTCTGTATTGTGTTGTATTGTCTGTCTGCACTTTTGTACTGTTGCACTATTGTTCTGTCTACACTGTGTTAATGTGCACCATGGTCCTTGGAGGAACGTTGTTTCGTTTCACTGTGTACTCTGTATATAGCTGAAATTACAATAAAAAACACTTTGACTTTGACTTTGACTTTGAAGAGGTATGTGTATATATGTGAGTATATATGTACTGTATATTCATAAGATGGAAAATGAGTGTTGAGACATAGTGGTTTTCTGCCATAGAAATAACTGGTTCAATGAAATTACTGAAAGCCCAACTTGGCCATGACTTTCATGATGAGAGCATATACCCTTCCCATCACTCACCAGAAGGACAGCGACCATCAAACCAAGTGGCGGAGAGAGGCAGAATTTGACAAATGACATAATGACCAAGCTGTCACATGTCTCTTAACCTCTGGCCTTCATTTGTCCTTTAATGATGACCACACTCTTATCGCCGCCTTTGGCACATTTACAACAGTCACAGGTTATGACCTGTAGTGACATTAGATCAGATGGGAGATGAGCAGAGAGTTAATGCTGGTCAGGATGTCGGGCCGGGGGGTTGGGCGCTCCCCTGGCAGCAGAGCCAGCATGTAAACATAATAAATAAATGATGCACTGCTGCTGCTGCTGCTGCCGGCCAGCGGCTCAGCAATACTGTTCTAGCTGGTGGTATACTTTAGAGGGACATGAGGTTAGCGTGGTAATGTTGTATTATAGCTGCCTCAGAAGAAGGAACAGTTCGCATTGGGTTGCAATCCAATTTGTAGCTGAGTGTACACCCTGGTGTGGGCCAAAATACTAAATCTGATTGCAGCAGCAAAAGCTTACTGCAATACACTCGTTTAAAACAATAGCTTCACAACAAAGTCAAAGGCACACAGTTAAGCCCTATCACCCCACCTCATCCTGACTTCCCAGTTTAGTCTTGGACTACACAGCAATTTAAATGGAGATTTTCTAGGATAAGTCATGGAATTGTCTTGCCCGTACAGGAAACCAACCTATAGTGTATGTAGTTTTGAATTAGAATCTTCCACAAAAGTTCTAAAAGTAGATAAGTCAAATTTTCAGTTACAAAGCTGTCAGTAGGCTCAGTAGATTCATAGTGTGTACTCACACTAAGCAATCTGTACCATGCCAGGGCATGTTTACCTCCCAATGCACGACTCATTCGGCTAGTGGAATCGCTCTGATTGGCTCACTTGGACTCGGACACGGTACACACGCAGTGTGAGCACTATTCGTGCCCAAGCACAAACAAGATGATGTCAGTGATGCACCCCCACCAGAAAAAGCACCCCCTCTCGGGAGTGCACGCTATGTCACTATGTAACTGTGACTGAGTTAACAGGAAATTTTAGCTCATATTTTGTGATAATCTCCGTTTTTTCTTCCAAAAGAGGGCGCTTTTTATGGCGGGGGTGCTATATTCGTCACAACAGTAGTGAGTGATGACTATTTAAATGCAGTGTGAGTGCAGGTCAGTGGGGAGTGGGGAGGGGCCTGAACCGTGTTACAGCACGATTCAACCAAACCATTGGGCAGTCAAGGTATTATTAAAAAAAATGTAATAATGATATCTCTGAAAAAAGTCTGGAGGCTACTTTTATAGCACTTAACAAAATGCAGTGCTATATCATTTTGCAACATTCAACACAGCAAATCACTTCAGTCTTTCATTTTAGACCTATGACTTGTTTTTGGTCCACAAAAACAAAAAATGGCATTTGCTTTTTTGTCTTCAATGTTTTAAAACCTAAATCACAGATATTTATTTATTTATTTAGCGCAATTATTAAAATTTAATGAGAAGTAAAGTTGCCGGGTTATCCTGTTGAAGAACGGATATTAGTTATTGTGAAGCATGCAGTACTTATTTGAAACTATTTTAATTGGTTATTCATTTATAAATCGATTTTAATGTTTAAAATAGTTAAAGTGGCTACACAAGCTTATTTCAAACATACGTACGTTCGCTCTATTTGTAGCGTCTCGTTTTTCTGATTTTAAATGCACCAAAATACATTTCTGTGCATGTGATGAGAATCAGCACTGGAACTCAAGCACAGGGAATTCTGATTGCTAGATAATTATAGAAGGGACAAAATAAGAACTAATTAATATTAAATGTCCAAATCTGGTTTGACTGACACAATTCTGAATCAGGTAGAGCTCTAAGAGTGATTCTAAAAATTGTGACTGGATTATTGCTTTATTATAAGTCTCAGTAAGGAGACAGTAACGAGAGTTTAAAGTGGGATGATGAAGAACATTCCTGGCATAATCTACTAGCTGAACACGCTAGTGGGTTGTGTGCCATGACGATAACGTTCTAGAAGCACACACTCACACAGCAACTCTCACACTCTTTTTTCACACCTGTGTGTGTGCTGAGTTTCCCAACAGCTGTGAACAGGGATCTGTGTGAGAGACTGAAAGTGAAGGGTTGTGGGTGAGAGAGTGTGATGACTCCTTCTCTGGTGAGGAAGAGAACACACACACACACACACACACAACACATGCGCCCAGCAGCCCACCACACCAGCACTGCCACCGTGTCCCACAGAGACAGTGCCAAGCACACGCCACTTCTGTGGGCAGAGGCAGAATTCCTGTCAGCCATTAGCCAGCTGAACGGCGGATTGTGACACTTGTGTTAGTGCTGAAGTTAATGATGTTATTAAAAGTTCTATTAGACCTGCTGAGATGAGTCTAAAGACCATCTGGTGGTTTGACAGCTTTTCTAGAATAGTTCATCCTGTAATAACATCAGATTCTCTGCTCACTTTCTTACCTTCCTGTAACATAAAACACATCCGACTTCCTGAAAAAAACAGGGTGTGGATTGGGAACTCTCAAGAAGTTTACCTCAATTCATATGATGTTCACAGGCTGAGAATTCTTTGATTCAATACCATTACTTTTGGTTATTGACATTGCGTTGCTCTGTATTGCAAAATTAGCATAATGCAGTAAATTGTCATGATCAGGCAGGACTCAGGACAACGCAGATGCGTAAAAACAGCTTTATTAAGAAAAGGGGCGATACAAAGGGTGGTCAGAGCAAGCAGGGTCAATGTCGGTAAACAGGATCCAACAGGGAATGACATACCATAACCTAGAGACAGTCCAAGGGCAGAACACAGGCAAACAGCAACATAGGCAGAATCGGGGTACACGGAAAAATAGTCGTAAACAAACAGAGCATGGAAACATGTTATAATGCAGGACGAACAAAACAATGCTAACCAATGAGAATGAGAGCTGAAGGGGTATATATACAGGGGAAAACAGGTGAGCCTAATTACACAGATTGCTTTCTGGAAGTGCCCCATGCAGAGTCATGTGATCATGTGTGCAAGTGTAGTCCATGTGTGGTGTGTTCTGGGTAGTGTAGTCCAGTGACTGAAGAGTGCAGGAAGAGCTGAATGCGAAGGAAACAGGAGTGCTTTTAGCGCCAGACGTGACTAAAAAAAATTAACATTGAAGTCATTAAAGCTAACACGGGAACACACTTGGAATTATTCTGTAAACAAAAAGTGTTAAACAAACCAGATTATACTTTATATTTTATATTCTTTTAAGTAGCCATATTTAGCTTTAAGGAAAGATCTGCAGAAGCTTGTTGTTTTCTCAGTGCCTTCATGAGGTAGAGGAACCCTGGAATAGTTTTCTCAGCATCTTAAAGGAGTTCCTAGAGGTGCTGAAAAATAGTTGCTGTTTTTCTTCACACTGTGAAGCTCCAGCTCATATCACCATTTCAGTTGATCAGGTTTAGATCAGGGGATTGTGGAAGACAAACACTTTTTTACTGTTTACTTTGTAATTCCATATGTGTCCCTTTGTCACGTCTAATCTACAATGTAGAAAAGAAATTAAATAAAGAAATAAGTAAAACATTGAATGAGAGGGTGTGTCCAAACTTTTGACTGGTACAGAGCAGAGCAGTAGTGAAACCTGATTATAGAGCGCTCCTTCTGTGATTGTGCTCGCGTGCTTCGTAGCCGCTAAAATAACCGGCCACTACTAGGCTGAGTGGAGAAATCGATGCAGCAAGGCTGCCAGCTCCAGCCCAGGCCCTGCAGCCTCTTCAAAGGCAGGCCCATCTGCCGGCCGCCCTTTATCGATTCCCCCACTCCCACAACACCGGCCCATTCTAATGCAATCAGCCATGCAATGCATGAGCCATCAAGGGAAGAGCGCACACTGAGAAATCAGGCGTGCTTTCACTCACACTCTCTCTCTCTCTCACACACACTTTTCCTCTCTCTCTTTCTGACTCTCTCTATCTCTCAGAGGCACACACACACAGTCAAACTGACTTAATGACCGCTGAGGTCTCTATCTTGTTAGGAGATCCTTTGGAAAAATAGTGGGAAATTTCTAATTGATACTCTGTCTGATGGGATGTGGATGAGTGCTGGAAGCAACCAGAAGAAACACACACACCCACACACACACACACTAGTCTGTAGCAGTGCCTACATGATAAATGATTTTCACCTGTATTATTTCAAAGAACTGAAAAGTGTCATAGGCCGCCCATTTTTTCTCCCACTTTAGCTAGGCCAAGTGTCCCACCCATTCAGCTGCTACTCAGCTGTATATCCCCCATCACATGTGATGCCACAACACAAGGAGGTTAAAGCCTAGCACATGGCTCCTTCGGCACATGTAAAGTCAGCCACCACCTCTTTTCAAACTGCTGTTGCTATAGCATTGGCGAGTAGCATCACAGTGTGCTCGGAGGAAAGCGCAGCGACTCAGTTACGATACATCAGCTCACAGATGCCTTGTGCTGATGGACATCATGCAAGGAGTGATGAGGGGAAAGAGAGCCATCTACCCAACCGTAGAGAACAAGTCCAATTGTGCTCTCTCAGGGCTCCGGTAGCTGATGGCAAGCTACATGACCAGGACTCAGAATGCAGAGAAAAAGGTTTAATCCATTATTTCAAAACACTGTAACTCCAACCATCCTTTGTTGAAAATGTCCATCATTGTTTGTCTTCTGTTAGATAGAGTGTCATGGGCTGTAAACGTTTAATTATGTTGGACCCAGTTAACACAGGAACATTAAAATCTATGGAGATAAACCTATAGCCTTGAGATTTTTCGTAATTATCCAGATTTTTTCCACTTTTATTTTGGTTCACACATCCTCAGGCAGTTGTTTTCTCTTTTTCAGTTCTCCATGCACAGTGTGGTACATACACACAAAGAGCGTGTCAGATTTTCTCAGTTTAAACTGGTTGCGTCTCTTTATTACCACCACCAGCCAAATGCCATAAATGTCAATGTTCTAATATGGAAAGAAACAGCATCCATGCAAATTCACTCATCAATGCATTCATCACTGAGCTCAGCGGTGCACACACCAGCCTCCAGCTATAATATTTGGTGAGCAAGGAAAGGAAGTAGTCAGACAAATTTTCTGATCGATAAGAGTCGGTGTGGGAAATCTGAAGCTGTTTGGTCTTCTTTGGTTCCTCTGTGTCTCAGAACACCGTCAATGATGTCCCTCCTTTAAAACGGAGAGATCAATTAATGCCTCCACAGATAACAATTAATTAGAGGGAAAATGAGCACAGAAAACAACACATGGTACATATGAGCACTAAACATGGTGTCTCCAGCTCTCCAAGGCATTGTCATGGTACCTAGAACTACCATGTGTGTTTTAATGCCAGGGTGCTGGCGTTCCCTCTGTTCCTGCTGACATTTCAATTCCAAAGCGTCATTAAAAATGCGGAGAGAAAATAGGCAAAGTCTCAGTGACAGTGGACTGTGTGTGTGTGTGTCCTCATCCATATTCAGAAGAGACGGAGGTTTGAAAGCCAACCATTAAACTGTATTAGACCTTCAGCACACAGAGAGAAAACAATGCAAGCTGCTGCAGTGATGATAGTAATTTGAGTACACAGAGGTGTCAGACGTATAGATTTAGGGCTGGAAAACCATGGGAGGCTTTTTCTTGCTTTGGCTTCCTTGGAAGGACTTTTAAAAATAGCGTCATTGACAGCTACTGTTTGTTGAGGTTAATCAATTGGCTTGGCCAGAGATCTAATTAGTTGGGTTATAAAAAAAACCCTTAGAAAACTCAATAAAGCCATTGATTTGTTTTGTCTCAAAGGCTTGACTGGAAAGGCTCGCTTCCTCAAACCATTTTGCAACATATGCTTTATCGTTTTATTCTGCTGCACTGTAGCAGGCTATGATTGATGTCATCCGTATAAGTGCACTGACTGCTTAGTGCTATATACCTCCAGGGTATAGCAGCGAAGATAGCTTTACTCTTGCATTTAAAGATTTTTATTGCCGTCAGATGTTGAGATATTGCACTAGTGAGTGGGGCTGAGAGGAAGCCTGTCAGTGTTCCTTTTTATTTTGCTTGAAATTGTCAGGATCTGGTTTTAGCAGTATACTCTGCCTGTGTGAACATCCATCCATGCATATGAATGTGGGTTTTTAATCCTTGCAGAGAAAATAAAAGCAGTTTGAGGGCTCTTCAATCTCTGACATTTCTGAAATATGGCAACTGACACTTTGTCACTGTCATATTAAAACCTCCTATACTTTTTTCCTTTCGCTTTTAGTTCTTTAAACCAGTTTAAAGAAATGCCAGCTGCTTTTCTTATTGTATGAAGACTTTGTGATGAATGGGCCAGTAGAAATGGTCCAGAGTGACTTGGAATAAAGTATTGTGACATTAACGTACATTAAAGTTTAATAATCCCTTCCTTTATTCCTTCTCTTCTAAAGAGACAAGAGCAGTTTCTCAAACTCAAGGATGGAGCCTAGGAACACTGCATTTTTGAATATTATGTCACTGAAGGCTGTCCTGCTTTATCGGAGCTTTTGAATGCAGTTGAGAAATGCAGCCTTGGTTTCTGAAGTAAAGAGTTACCTGGTGTGTCCTTCTAGACCAGTCACTCACATTTCATTTCTAGTTACATGTGGTTTTAAGTTTTCAAATCTGTTTACTTGATACTCAGTTTAACTTAAGTGATTAGACATTGTATTTTTTGGGGCACTCTGATGTAGTTGATCAAAAAGTTTTTTAATTTTGCTTTTTGCCAAAAGTTTTTGGCCATTTTCAGATGAATAATTTCTGTTGCTGAATAAGGTGCATCCTTAAATATTTAGCATAACTGATATTAAAAGGATCATACTTAAATTTTAACCTAAATTGATAATCAATGCTATTATATTTTTACAGATGTTACATTGTTACAGATCTGCCTTGCTTAACCATCGCTCTCAGAACAGGCCCACCACTCATCTACTAGATCTAGTTTAGGCCATTTCTGGCAGCCACATCTGGTGCACCTCTGGGCCATCATTCCAAATGGTATGTGGGCCACTTGTAAGTGCCAGATGGGGCCCAGGTTCAAGCTACATTAATGTTGCTTTCAGTGTGTGTCCTGCAGAGTTAACGAAGCATTAAATATTCCATGTTTCTTAATGGAGTGGTAATAGAAAATTCCACTATAGCTAGTGGCTAGTGTACCCACAAGGTAGTCAACAAAATATTTTATCAAAAGAGAGCTACGTTTTACAACGTCCTGTCAATTGTCCTGTCATTACTTGCCCACCGCGCTCCGCAAAACAAGCAAGCTGATTGGCTGTTTCTCCGGAGAGGAAATCTATTGGGGCGCTTCTTCTAGTGCATAGGCTGCATACCCACTTTTTGCGCCACTGACTGTGGCAACATTTACACAACTTCTTGCTGCTATAACATTTCAAATTGACATTTATTACCAACAAATAAACTATGAAACAACAGCAGCAATACTTTGTTTCTTCTGTTTGCTCCTAGCCCCGCCCTCTTGTCATCGCCCTCACCTGTGCACTGTTTGTATACAGCTTCACCCATTAATCTTTGCCACCAGCTGTGCATGTTAGTTTTCTGTGTATTTATAGCTCATTCCTCCCTTTGGTCATCGCCTTGCATTGTTAGAGTTCTGGTTTGTTGGCCTCATTAGTTTCTCTGTTGTTTTATTCTTGTACTTCTAGCTTTCCCTTGTTGTGTTTTTGTTCGTTAGCATTATTATTCTTCAATACTACAGCACTGTCAGCCTGCTCACTGATCACAGCTGTTTACTTAGATGCCCAAAAACACAACTTTCATTTGAATTATGCTTCGTCAGTTTTTCCCTGTTTGCTGTGTAGTGTGTGTATGGGTGTGTGATTCTTTAATGAGCTTAATGACACCATGTTTAATGCCAGATGTGGACTAGTGGGGTAAAAAGCCCCCTAGCATTGATCAGTGGAGCAGTGAAACTGTCTTCTCTGCAATGATGGTGCTCCGTCCAATACATTTGGGATGAGTTGAGGAGTTGGGGTCCTCACAGCAATGCCCCAAAATCCTTCAAACGCCTCAAAAAAAGCCTTTCCCGGACAGTGACTCCAATTAAACAAGATAAAAATATTTTTGTTCATATACTGAATATGAAATAAAGCCAAATATATAAAGGCAAATAGTATGTATAACCTATTATGGCTCACCTGGGCAGCTGCCTTTGTAATACATACATATATTACAGGTGAGTCATGTGAGGTTAAATGCCTTTAACTATGTGTGTCAACTGTGAAAGAGGTCTAATAGGTAGACCAGCTCTTATTTTCAAAGCAGTGTCAGGTAATTACAGAGTTTCAAAGAGATCAAATAGGCAGCGCCTGAACTGCGGATGTACGGGTCATAAAACTGCTGGAGTATTTAATATAAAATAGGATTTAGTCCAGAAAATTCTGACAGCGTCTGGCAAACATGGACAAGGTGCTTTGACAAAGATGAAGGGAATATGGGTGGAAGAGGAATAGGGCAAACAGACTGTGTCAGACTGAACACCAGAACTACAGCCTCTAAAGATTAACATTAGTCAAATCAGATTTAAAATTGGTCCACCTCCATAATCACTGATAAATCACTGATCGATAATCAGCAACTAATTTGAATCATGGGCCTCAAACAGCTTACATTTACAGAAGGATTGTTGTTTTGAAACCACATTAATTTAGTATGTATGTGTTTTTTGAGCTGGCATTGCTTCTGTCAGTGATAGCTGATACAACTCATCATCTTTACTTTTCTAATGAAATGTTAAAACCTTTTATGAAATGTTGAAACCTTTAACCTTTTGAGTATTAATCTGGACCATCAGCTGATCAGAAAAAGTTGCTTTGCAGTTTGTCTTTACAAATATCTACCAGTAAAATTACAGTAGGTAGAGTGATTCTGTCCACTACATTTAGGCAAAGAAACTTTATATGATGTGTTGTTATTTAGATTTTCTGGCCTTTTCCTTTACAGATTTTTTAATGCACATTTCCAAAAATCCCAAAAACTTGGAATGTTTGCAGATCTAGAAACACTTTCTTTCTATGAATCTCCCAATCTCCTATTTTACCAAATTGTGTTCCACTGGATTTATATCAGGTACAATCTGTCGGCATGAAAAACAGAGATTCTTTAGAGCAGGCAACAGTTGTCCAGTTTTCGTAAACCTGTGTCCACTGCAGCCTCAGCTTTCTGTTATTAGCTGACAGAAACAGAACCTGATGTTCCTAATAAAGTGCTCAGTAAGTGTATTATTGCCACCTTAAATATTTTGGGCTGAACTTTTTTATTGTGTATTTAAGGCCAGACAGGTTTAGGGCTGCTTGTAACGTTTTTGGACTTTTCTGCCCTTGAAGGTTGGTTAGATGATAAAAGCATCTATTTGAGACAGCGGGTGGCCTGTTTCTAAAGGATGACTGCTCTCTTGATTATCATGAGATGCTTTAACCGCTTAGATATTTCCTCTGGAGGGAAAAGGGCAGACGCTGGGCTGTCTTTTGTTCTGTGATTTATAGAGGAGCGTATCTTACCACCCTCGCTATCTGCCTGCTCGTTTGCCTCGCCATCCTGCAAGAAAGGTCCATCCTGAGCCAAATAAATACTCTGAATCATATCTCAAAAGAAGATCACGGGTCACAGAAAAAAGACATGTGCGTGACAAGAATTTCATCCAGGAAAATCCGGTGGCTTCCCTGTGAGGTCCTGTGCATCCAAACACAGTGATTTAGCTATGGCGCATGCATTCAGTGCACCATTGACTGTCCGTAGTGCGGTTATTCATATAAAAGTGTGTTACAGATAGATTAGTGTAGATTAAGCCTTTGGCTGCAGCAGATTTTACTTGGAGGACGCCTGATATTGCTCTGTCAGTGTTTGTCTAAGCTTCCGACCATCCTCAAATCCATGTGAGCCAACCTAAATTTTCACGAGTCGCTGCGTTCAGATTACCCAGCATGCATCGGCGCAGCACTGTTTGTGTCTGGGGGGCATTTGTGCTCGTGATTGTGATTAATAACGAAGAGCTTATGAAAATTACATCATCCCTGTATGCATAATTAATAGCAAATATGACTGCGCCTCCCAGTGAACACTTGCTCTGTGACAAAGAGTATTCTTTTTAACTGCTTGGAAAAGAACAAAAGGATACACAGTGCATCTTTTTAAACATTTGACCCTAGAAACAAATTGTTATTTTCTGTGCAGACTGCATTATAAAAAAACACTAATATGTATGTATGTAAACTTTTCTATTTCCCATAAGAATAATGTCATAACTGATTTTAGATCACTGTAGCAACATGGCTGTCATATGCATTTACTGATATTTCCAGTTTAGAAATGATAACATATTTTGCTTCCATATCATTGTTTTAGGCAAAGTGTGGTATTATAGAGGGTCTCTGTGCTAGCTTAGCATTTAGAGGGTGGGATTAGTAGCAGAGGATGGGGGTACTATTTGTTAATAGTATTGCTTTCTGTCTGCTAGTGCATAGAGTAAGAAGATATTCTAAATGCAAAAACATTTTATTATCTTTATTTTAAAACAACAGTCTATGTAACTAGAAGGATATGATTGGATTTATTATGACCAGGACATAAACATCATTGTTTTTTCCCCTGCATCTGAAAGCATACGTTTTATAGAAATATGTAGGTTTTTAATGCTTTTAAAGCAATGTAAGATCATTGTGTATGTGGCAAGTTCATCTGCACACATTTTAGAATATTATAATTGATTATAATAATATTCAGTAAACAGACTGTAGTACATCTGCTCCTCTGCCTACCTTGTTAACCTCCTTCCACCCTGTTCTTTAATGATCAGGAAACCACAGGACCACCACAGAGCAGCTATAATTTGTGTGCCTTTATTGAATGAACAAAGCAACAGTGATATCCACATGTCTAAATTAATCTCTTAAATAGAAACACGTAAACTCTTTTAGTAGACAATAACACAGTGGTTCACTTACCTTTTCTAGCTTGCACTGTGAATGTTTCCTTGCGGGTATGAGTGGGTTAGACACAACAGGGCTGCTGGAGTTTTTAAACACTGTTTTTTAAACACTGTTATTATTATTATTATTATTATTATTATTATTATTATTATTAATATTATAAATAACAAAATGGGCTTTTATATAGGTTTGGGACTTACTGTACTGTTAGGAGTATATATAATATAAAATACAAGGGTTTAAATGAAGGCTTTGATTACTTCTTGGTTTACTTTGTCCCACAAAATGACACAATATATGAAAGAATCATATATTCTACATTAGCAGAAAAACAGCTGAAGAATGTAAACAATAGATTTCAAAAAGAGATATGCAAACAACTTTAACACTGTTTCCTTTAGAAAACTAAATGTTTTAAATAATTCCATAAACACTATAAATGGACTAAAAATGCCCAATGTTTAAATATGTAAAAGAGACATTTCTTAAAAGCTCTATTGCACAAGTAAGACTTAGGTTTAAAATTAATTTACAATATGTTGTTATTGAAGCCATTAGATGCATTACAGTATTAAAATTTTCTTCTTTCTCCAATTAAAAAATACATTCAATTCAATGTGGATTAAAACTATCCTGTAAGCTACAGTATTGATATATTTAAAATGGCTATCATTACTTTTTGTTTTGCTCGGATAAAAAAACACCCATACAGTGAGGAACAGCAGCAGGATCTCTGTTGCAGTGCTTTTCATTTCCCTCTAGGCAGGACAGAGCGAGACGAGCGTTTGACTCCAAAATTAGCTAGCTAGCAATAGCTACCGAGCTGTATGTGCTTCTTTGACGGTGCTGTTCTACACCGTGCTCCACAACGCCTCAAGCAGTATGACAGTATGTGAAAAATGCATACCGGTTCTAATTTCCCAAATAATACCTGCTCTGTGATGAAAGAACAAAGTGAAGGAAGGATAACAGGGTATGCCAAGAAACAAATAGGCTAGAATATTTAATTACAGAACTACAGAGTGCTCCTGTCTGGTCAGTAGAGCTGATAAAATGGACAGTGATGTAATGTTATGGCTGGTAGGTGTATAGAGTGTAATCTGCTTAGTTTTTATTGTAAGTTAAGTTTGTTTCATTTAAAGTAAGTCAGTAAATTGAGAGCACGGAAAGCAGTGCCATGGTGTGCAGCTTCTCTGCTGGCATTTTGCCTGGGCCTAATTTCTCCTGTGGGTGCTTTAGTCAGACAGGTGAGGCAAATTTGGATGAAGCATATCCTCCCTGAGTCTTGTTTCCTAGAGCACTGCATCACCGTATGTTTTAAGTGAGCTGCGCTTTCTGGAAGGGAACATTCATCAGCGTTGGCAGGAAGACATTAGAGAGTGTTCTGATTTGTTCCAGCTTCCAGAGATGCCTTGCTTTTTAAATGTCTTAGGTTTGAAGCGTCTGCCAGAGATGAGGAATAAACAGGAGATAAAGAAGTCATTAGAAGCTGCACGCCGCTGGAGCCGTGTGCTTTCTCTCCCAGCCAGATTGCTCTTTCAGGTCTCTAACGGGAGGCATATGGCACGGAGAAGGAAGGAATCAGGAGATAATACGCCTGATATTTACAGTCCCTCGCACTCTTATGAAACATGCTACTCGTAAGTCTGTTAGAACTTTGTGTTTTTCTCTGCCAAGCCAAAATATAGCATGAATCTTAACCCCAAAACATGACAGAAGACTCCCGAGTTTTCTAACACAGTAAATCATGCAGTCGCCTGGTTTTCAGGGCCTGCTCTAGCTGCACCGTGTGGGCTAATGCCTCAGATAAAAAATAAGGTGAAGATAAGAAGAATGGATGCTTTTCTCCTGGTCGACCTGAGACCTGCTTTCTGCCCAGTGGGCTGTGGGTTATGTGTGTGTGTGTGTGTGTGTTGTACACTGTGAAAAAGGGGGTCAGAATGACCCAGTGTGACCATTATCATTAGTCAGAATAATCTGGAGGGCAGAACAGGCTTCGACATCTCCGGCCCAGGATAGTTACTAATGACTTCCTCTGTGCGCCTCTCAAGCTGTGGGCTTTCCCCCTCAAGCTTGCTGGTTGTTAGTCTCCAAATAGGTCCATGCGTCAAGCAGATGGCAGCTGAGGCTAATGATTAGGGTTTTTTTTTAGTGCGGCCAAAAACATTTTTCATACATTGATCAATAGCTTTTGCTCATTTTGTGCTGTTAATTTTGCACAGAGTAGAATGTCATTTGTACACGGGCATGTAAGATTTAGGTTCATAAAAAACAGCCACACTAGCAACAAAGACAATTAAATACAGAGTAAGTGGATGGACAGATATGGATTGGCACTCACGGTTGAGAGCTTCTGCTTCTTACGGCTGTGTGTGTGTGTGTGTGTGTGTGATGGTTGAGTGCTGAGTGTAAAGGATTGTGTAATGTGTTGATTGTAAAGTGTCCTTGGGTTCTTTGAAAGTATAAGTTACTTCAAAATATGTAATACACTAGGTCCACAGCTCAGGATTAAAAGTAAAATTACATTATGTCGAATAAATATTCATTAAGAATTTAATAAAAAGAAGTTTGCTATTAAGTAGTTTTGTGCAATCAGTAAGCTATTAAACCTAAGAATTTGCAAGTTTCAAGGTATGAAGACATACTGGGCTTCCAAACAAGGCTCTGAATGCAGCGCCACTGAAAGTAACAAGGTCTCTGTAGTGTTCATTAAATAACATGAATTCACTGAAAAATCCTGATATCAGGGGAGCTGTTAAACTCTCTGAAGCTAATAGGCTGTCCGCAGTGATGAAGCCCAACACATTTTAACAACCCACACTACACACTATTACAGAATTATTCAAATAACTCTTCCAGAACCTGACATGTTCTATTTTTCCTCAGGACAGAAAGACTGGTTTAATTAGTAGCAGTAATCACTTAAATGTTAAATGAGAAATAATGTACAGTATATATGGTATTAAACAGAGAAAGGGGATATTAGTCAGTCTTATTAATGTGTATGGTTTGAATTAATGTGTTTCTTAGCGTTAGTTCATCTCGATCTCCGAACTTGTAATAGATCGGATAGATTTCCTGAGAAAATGTCATATTTACATTTATTTCACTGTGATAAATTCCCTTGTTGGCTTCAATTGTAAGCACTTTCTGCTGAGAGCCATTAGCAGCCCAGTGGAAAATATGCCTTCATTCTTACACCACTGGCTTTAGCCCTGTAGGAGTCATGCCAATAACCACTGCAGCCCATTCAGTCCAGACTTCCTCTCTTTCTCTCTCTCTCTCTCTCTCTCTGTTATAACAGCAGAGCTGACTCAGCAGGACCTGCAGGTTTGTTAGAGACAGGTTCATAAAAAGATCATTAATAATATGCTAGGCCTTCAGACCTTGCACATTCAGCTTAAATCTATATGCTGGTTAGAGATAGATATTTAAAAGAAAAACAATGGAAGTGATCAGTATACAGCATGTGTTATGCAACATTAATTTATGAAACTTCTCAAACACATTGCCAATGATACATTTAGATACACTGACAATGTCCACCTTAATTGATTCAGTTCTGCCACAGGCATTTCTCCATGCATGCCAATTATTTACCTCTTGAAATGCTGCAGTGCGTTGAATGCAACTGTGTACACTCAGTGTACACACAGTAAAAAATGCCAAAGTGTCACAAGGGTGGTACCCCTCAAGTCTGTAAGGTTGTACCATCAAGGAAATCAGTTGCATTAAATATATTGTTTTATAATTCTACAGATTAAGTTCAAAATAACAAAAATATATCTTTTTTACTGGGAAAATATATGTTACGTAACCTTTAAAACTGATTTGAGGTGCAAAATTGGATGTTAAAGGTGATACATTATAAATATTCATGTATTAGCAAACATCTAATTTATCTACATCTAGTCTACATCTATCAACGATGTAGTGTATTGTATACACATAAGAGGAAATTGAATAGCACACCCCCTTTGGTGTTGTTCCCTTCTATTTCTGGTCATTGTCGATGCTTGTTTTGGTCTGAGATGCTAGTGCTCTAGTGTGACATCTAGTGACAAAAAAGAATCATATATAGTACCTTTAAACAACATTCTATATCTTTGAGGATACCATTGCCTTGTTTTTAGCATGATAAAGAGAAACATGATACCAAAGCCTATAATACTGTGTGTATACGGTTGCATGTCTGAAGCTATTTTAACAGATTTGCCAGACAGCATTTACAGCGTCACGTTGGCCATATGTGTGCCAGATGTTATGGCACACACAGAAATCATGGGCATATTGTAGAGGTTTGCTGTAGCTGTTGGGCAATAAAGCACCAGAATCAGTCCCATCTACTCTAACTGACCCTATGCACATACATGCAAAATAAATATTATTTAAATTAAATAACACTCTGGGTCTGACTGGCAATTCATTTATATATATATTTATATATTTAGGTTGTGAGTTCCTAACTTGCCTTTATTTATTGTCTGCACATTTGTAGCTGACAGTCTCAGGCTTTTATTAAAAAATAACTCTAAATACAGACTTCATGCAAAACACAAAAATTCTAGCAACTTTCTTTTTATAAGCACAGCATAAACTTCCTCCGCACTTTATTTAATTGCCTGAGTTTCAAAAGCTTTCGCAAATATCTTGTAAGTTTGTTTTGGGTGGAAGTGCCAAAAACAAACTGAAGAGGAGCAAAATTAGGGCTGCAGTTTCTCTGAAGACGATTCAAAAAGCGTCTCACTTTTCACTAGATAGAAACACTAGCTTAATGAATAGGGAAAGATTAGATCATGCGCTGCTATCTGTTCCCTCCAAAAACACACAGGTCCACATTAGCCGTGTCTACAATGTGCTGATAACTGCTATCTGCAAAAGCTCTTTTTTCATTTTCTACATATCTGTGTTCCTTCGTGGATGAAAGCTTTCTAAATGAAACAGAGAGTCCATCTGCACAACAAAGAGGAAGCCAGACAGAGGCAGAAAGATAGGATGTAATAATTCATGCCGTAGTGGCCAGTCTACTCGTTATGTCACACAGAAACTTTTCTAGAACACTGCTGGAAAAGTCTATTACTAATAAAGCCTAAATTATTACAATGATGGACACTAAAGTACATTTTGACCTGAATGCCTGGAACATTTAGTCCAGTTTAATTTTAGTTTTAGTGATAATGGCCTGGGTCATCTCTCAGAGAGTCATATTCTCTGTATAATACTACTTTTGAGCCCAGTAAACTTTGCTGATTGAAAGGAGAAGATTTTACTTAAAATCATTAATTGTTGATTTTGCTTAATTAAAACAGCAAGTACAGCCCATAATTGTTTTTGTCTTTTGTTGTTTAGAAATTTGTAGAAACATCGCATATGAGTAACGAGACTTGAGCTAAGTATTTTTTGCTCGTCATAATAAGAATATTTTACCTAAAATTATACCTTTAAAACTGTGCTTAATTAAATTAATATATACATCATAATATTTTGTGTGTATTTTGTTTAGAAATTTGCAAAAACTTTGCATATCAATTTTTAGTAACATCAACATGACAGAACTGAGCAGCCTAACAAAATATTTAAAGATTGTTTGGGACCCCACGTGGGACACGACACTGAAGAAAAAAGGATTACAAGGGTGCGAGCATACTGACTTAACTGTCAGTGTGTGAGACAGTGTGTCAGGCAACTGTGTAGTACAAATTGTTTTTTCTAGACAGGTTGCTAAAGTATATTCAGAATTATGTTTACAAAACAGTTTACAGATGTTTCTTGGAAGTAGGCAAGTATTAAACCACCAATACATTACCTCCTTAAAACTGGCTAGCTAGCTAGCTAGGAAAAATACAATAAATGTTGCTGAATTTATCAGGCAGTTAGTTATCTAGCTAGCTAGCTGAAACTGTAGGATTTCACAAGTTCAAATGGCTCATTTGTTCAAGCTAGCTCGCCGGCTAGTTGCCTGATAAGTTTAGCAGCTGACCGTTAGCCTGGCATCAACCTGCGCTCTGGTCGTCAGCGCCGCTAACAGCACTAGCCTAACACTAGCTAGCGGGTTGCTAATGCCACTTTTCTGCACACTTAATGAGATGCTCTCTGTCTCATAGCAGATATTATTTGGATTGTGGGTCTCAGCACACTGACAAGTTTTTTTGTTTTTAAATAAATTGTTTATTTTTAATCTTATTTGTGTGTTTACTAATGTATATGATGAACTACCCTGCTATAGAACTTTTTTATATCAGTAGTAGTCAGTAGTTGTAGCAGTAGTATAAATTCTTACTTTTATTTATCTTACAATAGAAACAACTTAATTGTACTTAAAAAAAGAAGCATATTTTTTAATAGTAAGGGCATTTAGTGAAACTCAGACTTTTATGATTTTTTTGTTTAGTAAAAACATTTATTATTTATACTTATCTAGGGCAAATATAGGGCAACATTTAAAAAAGTATATATTATTAAGTAATGACAACTTTACAGTTGTAGTAAAATGACCAAAAGCTTTTTTGTTGCCTAATATTTTTAAGTAAAACTAGCAAATGTTTTATGTTTACTGTATAATGCATGTGACTCAGCTCTCTGCAGTTTAATGTTAAGTTGAATACATTCGTTGGAGTAATCTATTAGTTAAGAATTTTTTATATATATTTTGTTTTTTGATACATCCATATTTGGGGACTTATAGGAATAAAGGTATTTTTCTAACTAAACTCTGCAGCATCTGAAGTACGGTCAGTTACCACATACAACACTTTTGACAACTTCTCTGTATTTAAATAAACAACGAAAATATTCTGTCAACTTAAAACACACTTAAAAATAAAAAACTATTTAGCCAGTGTTAAATTAGCTGTCCAGTTTCTTGTTATATTTTTGGTTTTGTACTAAAGCAGCTGTCCAATGATTTGTTTTATGTATGTTTCTGTACTGAAGCTTAAAGCAGGTATCCGTTGACTTCCGTTGATATGTGTCTGTATTAAATCAGCTGATCATTGGCTTCAGTGTATGTCTGTGTAGTAAATTACTAACGCTGCCTGTTGGCTTGAGTTTTATGTATGTTTCTTTTGCCAATCGGTTTGTATTATATGTGTCCTTTGAGGTTTTTTTTGGTAATCGACTGCCTGGTAAAGATTCTGAAGATAAAATTTAGCATAAAATGCTAGAATATTGCTCTAATGCAGTGAAGCATTATTCATTTCATGCAGACGCAATGGTTTGAGGAATAATGCTGCTGCGTACTTTGACATTCACTTTTACTTGCTCCAGAAATGAAAGAAAGAAAGTACTGACGGTGTTGACAGAGAAAGAGAAAAGGTCAGATCGATGAGTATTTCCACTGTGTGTTTTTTCTCTGCTTCCCTTGATGCTGGACTTTTCTAATATGAAGCATCGATTTATAGAGAATGGCTGCTGAATGACAGTGACCTCCAAGATTAAAGGAAATGCACACAGGCCATGCACAATTGTGGTACATCTGCTTTGTTGTCGAGCCTTATCATCAGTAATGCAGGCTTTTTTTGAGGCGAGTGGAGAAGCAACTTAATCATGTCTTCTGTGAGCAGGAGCACAGAAGTGCAGCGAGCATAGGGTCTGAAAAACAGACAACATATCACATCTTATTATATTAACAATAAGAGCAGTTTGAGGATTCGTGAAAAGGGAGGGGGGGTTTGGGGGTAAGAGAGAAGTATGCACTTAAGACAAGTGCCTCATTCATTATGACTCAGTGGAAGAGACAGAATCAGTGGAACATTTCAAGCCTCCTCATGCATTCAGAAGAGGTCAGCACGGAGCGCCTTGAGGCCGATGTGGAGTGTGTGCACAGGAGGCCACTTGGTCTCATCCGTCTTTATGATTACTCTAATGTTTGTGAAGGTCTTACCAAAAGTGTCTGACTCATCCTCCTGTCTCCAAGACCTAATGGGGCAAAGCACAGAGCAGTGCTTACAAAATCAAACAGAGCTTTTTCTAAAAGCATTCACAGCCTCACACCTTTACTACTCTCTGTACTTTTCAAACACTGCTTTATTGACTCGCTATTAAATAATCAATGCAGTCTTTATGTTGAATAATATAACTGTGCTATCACTAATGAATCATAAATATAGTCATATAGTTTTTGCTCTTTTGTAATAAATATGCTGTCACTAATGAAGCATAACAATTACAAACATTATGCGTATTAATAACTGGCCACCATCTTTTCTTTCTTTCTTTGCAGTGAATTTTGATCACTTCCAGATTCTCCGAGCCATTGGCAAGGGCAGTTTTGGGAAGGTAAGAATCTATACCTAGCTTATTCCCACACACACACACCAAGAACTCACCAGTTTATAAGTGGGTTGGGAATATATATGTGTATAATACAGACAGACTTGCCTTTTCTGAGATTTGCCTTATCTGACTTGCATCTCAGAGTTAAAATATGTTTAAAAAATATGTTTTTCTTAATAATCTATGAACTCGACAAAGACTGTTAACTCAGCTAAGAATTCATTTGAACAGATTAGAAAATCAATTCAGATTTGCCCTTAACTTATTAACAACATAACTCAGATATCTCATCTCAGAAATATTTTTTATAAACACTTCTACTTAAAATTAGCCATAAATTACTAAAAAGCTGACTCTGATTTGCTTATTACAAACTAACAACTTAACTTGGATTTGACTTAATTCCGGCTCCTCCAAATTAAGTGAATATACAACTCGACTTCCTTACTACCCAGTTCATTCATTCAACACTTAATTGAGCTAAAAAATAAGCTTAATCATGTTTGTGCTGTTTTTAGTATATTTGTTGTACATAAATTAAATAAAAGTCTGGCAAAGGGAGCAAAAACATTCTTGCTTACACACACACACACAGCAAATGTTTTGAAACAGTTTTCCCAAACTTAGTCATTTGTCATTTCCAGTTGCTTCCCAATCTGACAAAAAGCCAGACAAATGCTCCTGATGGAATATCTTTGGAGGTTTATAGAAGAACACTGCACTTTTGTCACTTTAGTAAATAGATGCTTATGTTATGAAGCAGTAAACCTTTTGACGATGACGTTAACCTAATGTCTATGCCATTGCTGTGAATACAACCTTCTCCAATAAATTGACACCCTTTCCACTCAACAGACCCAATCTGTAGGTAACAATGATCTTATTTTAATGTTTTATTGGGAAAATAACAGCTCATATAAATCACTATTTATTAGTCTGTGGTAGAATGTTTTGATTGATGCACCACTGGAATTTTATCATTATAAATTATTGAACAGTACAAGCTGAAACAAAGTACACATTATTACTCAGTGCTCAGTGTCACTTAAAAATGGAAGGGGGCAGAAGGTGATTTGGGAAGGAGTCTCTCACGATCAAGTCTCTATTCTCACCTTCACCTTAGATGTAGGTACGGCAAGTTAGATGGAAAACGTCACCCCGGCTCGGCTCGCTGGGAATTCCAGTGTCTAATTACCTCGGTGCTCTTGTTATCTGAATGAGGACGCTGAGAGATGGCCCGCTTAAGTGGGCTTTATGTAATTACATGTGGATTTTTCATTAATCTGAGCCATAATGGTTAATTAATTTAATGGAGGGTATTTTTGCTTTTTGCCTTTTTCGCCGAGCTCTAAGTGTGTTTGCGAGTGCGTCTCGGCGGGCGAAGAGGAGTTCTGTTGTACAATGAATATGAAAGTGGCTAATGATTGAGTGTGCTGTTGTGCTGTATACATTCAGAGTGCGTCCCGGTGCGTCTGTGCACTGTGCAGTGTTTTGTCAAATGCAAATGAAAGAGAGCATTTCTCACTAATGGGATGCAAACTCTCAAATGGGAATCGTATCAGTTATTTTCACTTATGACGAGGGTAAGAAAATGCATGGTTATCACACCGTGAACTAGATCTGGGAGGTATAACTCAAAATTTAAGCCCGGCTATTAGTAACGTGGCTAACCTGCTATTTTAGGCTTAATAACACAGGCTCAGAATAACCTTCAGAAATGCTGCACAGACCTTAGGATAAGATAATTCTTTATTAATGCCACAGTGGGGAAATTTGCTAAGTTACAGCAGCACAGAGGACAGAGCATAAGAAGTGTCAGGAAATATACAAACAATATATAAAATATATATACTGTATGCAAGAAAAGAAATACAAGAGAATATCAACATATTAAAAATATATGAATCAAGAAAAAGTAAAATAAGAGGAAACATGGTCCCCCGTTATGTATGAATGATATTACACATAGGTTAATAGTAAATAAACAGCAAATAAATAGTAAATAATTAGTATTATTGCACATAGTGATGGTGACAGATGTGCACATTGTAGATCACTGCAGCAGCAACAAGTGAACAGTTTTTTTGCACATAGTTAAAGATAGTAATACTGTTATACAGTCTGACAGCGGGCGAAAGAAAGGGCTTTCAGTATCTCTCCTTTACACATCTCAGGTGAAGCAGCAGCAGCAGCCTGCCACTGATGGAGGTGCTCAGTGCTGTCAGAGAGTGGGGCATGGAGTGGGACATGTTCTCCAACATGGGTTTAAACTTAGTTCTCATTCTTCTGTCTCCCACCTCCTCCACTGGGTCAAGATGACACCCCAGGACAGAGCTGGACTTCCTGATTATCTTGTTCAGTCTCTTCCTGTCAGCAGTAGAGATGCTGCTGCTCCAGCAGACCAATCCAAAAAAGATGGCTGATGTCAGCTCTGACCTGATCCTGTAGAGTGCCACTGTGTTGAGGTGAACACCCAGGTAGCTGTAGGACTTCACTATCTCAATGTCCAATGCCTGGATGTTCACACTCACCGGAGGTGAATGTTTGGACCTGCAGAAGTCCACCACCAGCTCTTTTTGGTTTTTCCTGAATTGATCTGCAGGAAATCTTAGCAAACTGTAAGACTTGCTGTATAAAGCCATAAAAGTAATACAAATCCTGTTCATGCAGCTTGCCGTCAGCTCCTGGAGCCCTGAGAGAGCACAATTGGCCTTGCTCTCTCTGGGTGGGTAGATGGTGCTCTCTCCTCATTCCTCCTAAGGTAATGTTGGTCAGCACAAGGCGCCTGTGAGCTGATGTATTAGAACTGAGTCGCTGTGCTTTCCTCCGAGTGTGCTGTGCTACTACTCGGCAATGCTATATCAGCAACAGTGCGAAAAGAGGCGGTGGCTGACTTCACATGTATCGGAGGAGGCGTGTGCTAGTCTTCACCCTCCTTGTGTTGGGGAAACACTAGTGATGAAGGGAGATCTAATGAGTGGGTTGGGTAATTGGCTGTGTAAATTTGGAGAAAATGGGATAAAAAATTGAAATTAATTTTAAGATTTTTTTTTTTGCAACATAGCTTAGACTGGCTGTTGGCATTACAGTTAAATGTTCGACTACTGCCAAGGCCTTCTGCTGTGTCTAACAGCATTGTGGATTTAACCTGGCCACGCCCAACTGTCAGCTTCGCAATTAACCCACTATTCTAGGCTTCAAAACAGAGGCTCAGAATAAATTTCAGAATTCATACACATATAATAGAAAACAGCAGCAGTACTTGCTTGATCTAATGAGTGATCTCGGCCTCTCAACAATTATCAGTGAGAAATCCAGCTCAGAAAAACAACTCAATTTGGGAATCTCCTTCTCAAACTAACAACTCTATTTAGAATTGTGCTCAGTAACTCAGTAAAAAATTCCAAAGATTTGCTCTTAAAAACTCTCCCTAACTGACTCAATAATCTCACGGTTTTGCACTGTTTAACTTTACTTATGGCTGAATCGACTGTCCTCAGTAAGTTTTCATAGTTCAGGCTGCCCTTTCCCAGTCAGTGTTCATAATACCAAGGTACCAAAAAAAAAAAAAAGACACAGAGCCAAAGATCACGGAACAGCAACCTCTGCTTTGTTATGATATAATTACTTTAGATTGAAAATGTCAGGTTCATTATGTTGTTTTGAAAAGGCCATTTTTGCTCCTGACCCACTGGTTTCTATTTCGTGCTGGTTTCTTTTTGCAGTGCTAATGTATGCAGCGCTGTGGTTTTATGACTAATTTTGCTTCTCTGACGGGTCCTGAGCCCTGCTGTACTGCAGTAATGTGACTGATTCTGTTGCTCCTTCATTTTATCAGGCAATATTTCATATTTTCCTCCTCCTCTTCTCTCTCTCTCTCTCTCTGCTCTATTTCTTCGCTCTCGTGCAAAATCTTTTAGGAAACAAGTGGCTCTTTTCGAATGACGCACCGGCAACCACGATGGAATACATTACCATTTGAATGTATGTTAATTTTCCTCATCACAGCTTCTTCCTCCTTCCTCCTGGCGGCCCGCGTCTACTCTTTTCTTCACAATAGCAACAAGCCATTAAAATCCTGCTAAACGGCCCTGTGGCCTTTTGTGGGTCCCCTCTTCTACTCAGCCACTCTGTTAGGATTACTGGAATAGAGAGATAAACAGAGAGAGAGACAGAAAGAAAAAAATGAAAAAGAGAGTCAGAGGGACAGAGAGCACAAGAAAAAGTGAGAGACAAAAATAATAAAAGATGTAAAAAAAGAGACACAGAGAAAGAAAGAGGACCAGAAGTAAAATAAGAGATTGAAAAAGAGAAAGGAGAGTAAGAGAAAATGAGAGAGAAAGACAGGAAAGCAGAGGAAGCAAGGTAATGGACAGAACAGTAAAAGTGGAAAAGAGATGTAAAATTGAGTCAAACTCAGAGATTAAGAGAGAGATAGAAGAGAAAAAATAAAAATAACTAGGCATAAACATGGCATAAAAACAAATGAGAGATTTACAGTGGTGTGAAAAGTGTTTGCCCCCTTTATGTTTTCTTATTTTTTGCATGTTTGTCACCTTGTGTTTCAGATCATCAAATACATTTAAATAAAAACACATAAATGCAAAATGTAGTTTTAAAATTAAAAGTTTTTACTATTAAGAAAGATTATAAAAAAAGTTATGTTTTACCCCCCAAGGAGAAAGCGAAGTAGATCAAAAGGTACTCAAAAACTAGATGCCAGTCATGCCAGTATCCAGTGGAGCAGTGGTGAACCTTCCCAGGAGAGGCCAGCCTAAATGACCTCAACAGCAAAGCAAAAATCTCATCCAAGAGGTCACAAAAGACCCCACAACAACATCCAAAGAACTGCAGACCTCACCTGCCTCAGTTTATTTTAGCATTCATGACTCCTATAAAAAAGAGACTGGGCAAAACTGGCCTGCATAACAGAATCCCAAGACAAAAAAGGCAGAGAGACAGGGAGAAGCAGAAAAAGAAAGTGCGTTAGAGAGACAGAGAGAGAGAAAGAGAGAGAGAGAAAGTAAAAGGCAGAGAGATAAGGAGAAGCGGTAAAAGAAAGTGTGTGTGTGTGTGTTTGTGAGAGAAAGAAAAGTAAAAGGCAGAGAGACAGGGAGAAGCAGGAAAAGTGCTTTAGAGAGACAGAGAGAGAGAAATGTAAAAGGCAGAGAGATAGGGAGAAGCAGTAAAAGCAAGTGGGTTAGAGAGACACAGAGAGAGAGAGAGAGAGAGAGAGAGAGAGAAATGTAAAAGGTAGAGAGATAGGGAGAAGCAGTAAAAGAAAGTGTGTGTGTGTGTGTGAGAGAGAGAAAGAAAAGTAAAAGGCAGAGAGACAGGTAGAAGCAGTAAAAGAAAATGTGTGTATGAGAGAGAAAGAAAAGTAAAAGGCAGAGAGACAGGTAGAAGCAGAAAAAGAAAGTGCGTTAGAGAAACAGAGAGAGAGAAATGTAAAAGGTAGAGAGATAGGGAGAAGCAGTAAAAGAAAGTGCGTTAGAGAAACAGAGAGAGAGAGAGAGAAATGTAAAAGGTAGAGAGATAGGGAGAAGCAGTAAAAGCAAGTGAGTTAGAGAGACAGAGAGAGAGAGAGAGAGAGAGAGAGAGAGAGAGAGAGAGAGAGAGAGAGAGAGAGAGAAATGTAAAAGGCAGAGAGATAAGGAGAAGCAGTAAAAGAAAGTGTGTGTGTGTGTGTGAGAGAGAGAAAGATAAGTAAAAGGCAGAGAGACAGGGAGAAGCAGAAAAAGTGTGTTAGAGAAACAGAGAGAGAGAGAGAGAGAGAAATGTAAAAGGTTGAGAGATAGGGAGAAGCAGTAAAAGAAAGTGTGTGTGTGTGAGAGAGAGAGAAAGAAAAGTAAAAGGCAGAGAGACAGGTAGAAGCAGTAAAAGAAAATGTGTGTGTGAGAGAGAAAGAAAAGTAAAAAGCAGAGAGACAGGTAGAAGCAGAAAAAGAAAGTGCGTTAGAGAAACAGAGAGAGAGAGAGAGAAATGTAAAAGGCAGAGAGATAAGGAGAAGCAGTAAAAGAAAGTGTGTGTGTGAGAGAGAAAGAAATGTAAAAGGCAGAGAGACAGGTAGAAGGAGTAAAATAAAAGGAAAGAGAGAGAGGATGATTAATGATGAGAAGCTTGTAACACAATGCTGCTATTAACTCAAACTTTTCATACAAGGCCAAATCTCACATGCAGGGGGACGGTCTGAACACGAGTGTTTGCGCTGTGGTGATCAGTGTGGATGGAGCTCGGCTGAATAATGTATGATGTCCTTGTAGAGAGAGAGAGTGGTCTGTCAGAGAGACCCCCAGCCAGCAGTGTAGAGCGGAGGAACACTGAGCAGAGCAGAGGAGCGCTCCAGCTGAGAGAGAGAGCAGCCTGTGAAAGAGCTCATCTCTGAGCCCGGGCCTTCCACAGCGGGGGGGCTGAACACAACACACACACGGGACAGGTGTCATTAGAGGACACAACCTCTGCTGATTATGCCCTGTGTGTGTTTGTGTGTGTTGTGTGTCTGACATGTGTGGGCATGTGATTTATATGTATGTGAGGCTATGTACCAATAATCTAATGCGCTCTCTTGTATGAGAGAATCATATTATGTTAACATGTGTGATCAGTGTGATTTGTGAGTGTGTGTGTGTGTGTGGGTGTGGGTGTGGGTGTGGGTGTGTGTTCGGGAGGAAACCAGCTTACATCTGCCTTCTGTGCATTAAATCTAAAGCTGAACAGGCTGTGTGTGGATGCAGCTGAATGCTTGTATGTTTGTATTATGACTGAAACCCTGACTGATAGGGCTGTGTATTGGAAAGACCCTGGTGATATGATACATAGCATTTTTTATCTCATTTTATTTATATTTTTTTCCCATTTTCTCCCCAATTATCCCCACTTTATTTATCCCCAATTACCCAACACACTCATTAGGACACTAGTGATACTCCAACATCAGGAGGGTGAAAACTAGCACATGCCTCCTCCGACACATGTGAAGTCAGCCACCGCCTCTTTTCCAACTGCTGTTGATGCAGCATTGCATAGTAGCATCACAGCGCACTCGGAGGTAAGCACAGCGACTTGGTTTCGATACATCAGCTCACAGACGCCTTGTGCTGAGCAACATCCCCCTTTCGAGTGATGTGGGGAGAGGGCCATCTACCCACCCGGAGAGAACAAAGTCAATTGTACTCTCTCAGGGCTCCGGCAGCTGATGGCGAGCTACATTAACAGGATTTGGACCGACGATCTCCTGATCATAGTGTCAGCACTTAGCCCACTGGACCACTTGAAACCCCCACAAATGATTGCACTTTTAAATAAAAATTTAGAAGTAACTTATATTTTACAAATATAACATATATCACATAATTTACAAATGCACCGAAATGAAAACGTTTGACCAAAAACGAAAACATTTTTTGCAGGTTTTCATTCATCCACTTTTTAACCACTAAATAAATTAAATAGTTTACATGTGTTTATATATTGCTTTTCTTGTCCACTTTCTGGAGACTCTCTCCCATATTCCCTGCCTTGTGTACAGCAGCGCACCGACATGCAGTGCCAGCAGAGACCAGGGGAGGAGTGTGAGCCTGCTGAAGCTGCTTAAAATGATTTGGGTAAATGAGAACTTTACTTTTTATGCAGTCAGAACAGTGAGATCTGTAGACAGAGTACAGCACTGCTAACTGCGTTCTGATTTTAAATCTAAACAAATTTTTACGTTTAAAATATTAAATACAAATCAATACTGTGTCTGAGAACCTATATAACATTGCAAAACAGAATATTGCAATATTTTGTACCTAATGAATCTGCAAGCTGATATTAAGATTCTTCTGGTACATTGGCTTCAGCAGGAATTGTGTAGGACTTGTGTACTCTTTACTTCTCAACTCCTCTGTCAAAAATTACCTTAAGATTTAATCAAAAGTGATATTTTAGCTTCTCTTATGCTGGGGTAGTAAAATATGAGAATTTTAAAACTTCTCAGATGCACAATTAAGACCAGTTTTGCAAAAAACAAAATGACAAAAATCACACAACACCAATATTTTCAAGTTTTATAGTTTACAGACTGTACACTAAGCCACATTAATTCACAGTTTTGCACAAACTTGAATGGAACTGTTTCTACACTGAAAATTGTGGATATCCAACCTGTTTTTGTTTTAAATAAACTTCACCACAGCTACAGTTTTCCTTAATTCAGTCTACCATTAAAATAGTGAGCCAACATATAAAAATATTTTGAAAAAAAAAAAATCTAAGATTTTATTATCTGGCAAGTTTTAGATCTAAAATACATTTCAAGACAATTTAAGGCCTTGATAAATGTAAGACCTTTTAGGGATCCAGAAAAGTGGGATTTCCCTAGACACTAGACTTTAGACACATTAGAAAATCAAAACCTTTATTACCGTCACAATTTAATGATCTGTGTCATTGTTTATATTGGCTATCATGGTAAGTTATCAGAAATTTTATCACTGTATAACATGTGTATCAGTGCTTGTGATCAAATATTAATTTTGGTTGTTCCCAAATTTGTATGTCCCTTTGTGTGTGTGCGAGTGTGTATGCACAGGAAGCAGTGTAGGTTGCCATGTTATCCTGCAGTGTTAAAAGGGCTGCTCTCAGCATGCGTGGTGTTTTTTAGCCTCTTTCTCTCCTGCTGAGCCCTCCTCTCCCCTTCCCTCAGCCATCATCCGCAGCTGATCACACGGCCGCGTGTGTGTGTATGTGTGTGTGCACGCCCCGCTGCGATGGATGGGCCATGATGTGTTTCCTGCCGAGACGTCCACAGCCGGGACTTGCCTGTGCTCTTTCAGGCCTCTCAGGATCAGATCAGACCGGCCAGACAGCGGTGACATGTCTTTCTGAGTGTGGCCAGGCTGAAGAAGCAGGGCGGGTCAGATTAATAGTCTTCCTCCTCCTCAGAGCGGCCGGCGTGAGCTCACCGTGACTCGGGAAGAAACAGAGCAGCGGAAAAGATTGCTCACTGAGCAGCATGAGATTCCTATCAGCTTCGATATGAAGAATGGAATAAAGCCATTGCTGGAATAAGAGGCAGTAAAAGGTGGAGGAATTCAAGGCTTAGGGATGGATTATAGAAGCTGCCATGAAATATCAATGTAAAATAAAAATTTAAAAATAATGTTTATTCCCAAACATTGAGTAAGAACAGCATCTCACACCAAGACTTCAGGCCTTAAAAAAACAGGAAAATAAGATGCCAGTTAGAATAGACCTAGATTAGGTTAGCATATTTTTTGCTGAACTAAACATACTATTTTTGGAAAAAAATATTTTTTGCTCACCTCAGTATTGCCGACTGTGTGTACCTATCAAAATGATCAAATTTAAACTACTTGAAAGCCTTCCATGTACAGTAAATGCCGTTTTTTAGAATAAAAATATATAGATATGTTTAGAATAAATAAGGAATGGGCAGTTGTCTCAGTACCTTTAGCCAGATAGTATATGAATGTGTATACTGCATTTAAATTTGTGAATGTATTTAGATCTTTTCACATTACTTAATTACTTTATATTGTAAATTATATGGCAGATGGTCTTAAAATAAGAGAAAGTTATAGATTGCCATTAGTGGTGTGTAACAAAAAAAGATTTTTAAATTTTAATTGATCTTCAGTTAAAATGATTCGATATCGATTCATATAAACCCGACTTGATCTTTAGAATTAGCCTATTTTCCCTTTATATGTATACAGTTTGAACGTCTCGCATTTTATCTTGTGAGACCATTCTTTTTCGAGCACCGCCCTCTGGCCGGGGTGTAGTATCACATCTAAACTAGGGAGTCTGGTTAAATTACACACTTTTAATTGCAAATATGTTCATACAGCGTTGTTGAAAACGATGGCTTCTGAAGCCTTTTTATTGTTTTGGAACCATGTTATATTTTATCCATGTGTAAACATTTGATTAAAGTTGCCATTCCAGACCTGTATAGAGATGTGAAGCACGGTGTCACAATTAACTAAGCTACATTAAATTATATTAAAAAAAGAATGTTACTATTGTGTTAAGTTTATATTATATAAACACTAATATTTTTAATAATGAAAGTTTAAGTGTTCCTTGGATAGTTACAATGGTCATATTCAAACTACAATTTTTATTGTAACTAAAATTTCCCTTAATGAATCGATTGTGAATCAAATCGGGACCTTGTGAATTGGAATCGAATCAAACTGGGATATCAGTGACGATACCGACCCCTAATTGCCATATGTGCATGACAAAAACAAAAAAACTGAACAGCATCCATTTCCAATAAGTCAGTAGTTAGTTACCGTAACAGTGTAATTTGGGGAAATTCAGTGACCCAATCGGATTTATGCATATAAATAGCACACCGGCCACTACTTATCAAAATACTATTTCTTCAGAACCATTATATCGTCTTTTATTTCTGCTTCACCCTCAATCTACATCATAAGCTCTCTTCTATCTAAAAGGGAATAAATACTTTTATTATTAAGGTCCTTATTTTTTTCTGTAGTCTATTTTTTCAGGGTGATTTGTGCTCAGATCCTGCTTATGTGTTAAAAACATATTTTGAGATTTTGAGTAAATGAACATGTACCAGTTTACTGTTTGAACCGTTTTCAAACAGATATGTTAAGATTGTGGACATTTAGTGAAAAATTGAATTCTGTAGGCTTTGTTTGTTTATTCTGGTTTGCTTGACCACAGTTAAGTCCATTACGCAGCCTGCCTGCTTCCTGGTGTACCCATCTGCCAGCCACTCATCACCTGCTGCATGGGCAATGTTGAGCAATTTTATCACTTGCTGTGTACATGGAGGGTTACACGAGACTGTGGTGACAATCACAATTCTATAATGAGGCTGCAGGTGAAAACTGCTCTACTGCAAGCAAAGTTGGCAGCACATCCCCAGCGGTAAATGAAACAGTAACATTTTGCAAGGAGTGACATGAGCACTGAATGATCTTAGCCTAGCTGCAGCTAAGAGCTCCATTCTGCACACAACTAACAGTTATTCACAACTAGATTCACAACTAGCCAACCCCACCCCAGCTATTGCATTGATATTGTGAAAATGCCTGCTGGAGTAGACCATGTGCTGCTTGAAGGGATGTTGAGCTGCTTTTTGAACTCCAACATGCAGCATAAGGGATAACTAGATGTAGTAAATGTCTAGTGGACTGAGGCGCTGTCACTATGATCTCTGGATCTCGGATCATGCTGCTTGCCTATAGCAGCTGAAGCACTCGCAGGGGTGGATATATGACACTCTATCCCCACATCAGTCCCAGTGTGATGTTGGTCAGAAAAGGCACCTTCCAAATGCACTGGCTACCCAGATCAGTTCTAGTTAAAAAAGAATGGGTTTCTGACTTCATATGGAAGGAGGCATGTGCAAGTCTTCACCATCTTAGAGTAGTGATAGGGAGAATTCATATTAACCGTGATTGATACTTTGCTTTTCAAAGTAGGGAGAAATAGACATAAAATGGTCATATAAAAATGGATAAACTAAATACAAGAAAAATATGACGGGGACCCTATAAACAGTATCATCATGCTTGCTTTTTTCCCTTTGGGATCTAGGTAGGTACATCAAGGTAATCTCTCACACCAGTAAAGACATTAGGAGCTGGACTGAAGACCTAACTTATTGGATTACCCACCAACATAATTAGGAAGTGACAGAGGATTTAATCACGTTTGATTTCTAATGGGTGGAAGCAGCATTGTGAGGGAAACAAACATTACTCTTGAGTACCTGAAAGTCCCAGATACGTCACAGACTGTAAATATGAGATGTGCTCTAACCAGGTTAGGAATGGAAAACAGCTGTGGCAAGTCTGTGCAGCATCTCTTTACTGAAGACTGCATTTACAATAGAACGGACAATAGTGTACAGCATCATACAATTTAAAGATAAAATTAGCATTGTTATTGTTTTATAGTTTCTTTCTTTATTTTTGACTTAACTCTGATATTTATGACCTATACTAAAGGCTTAACACATAGTGAGTGTAAAAAAACTAGATGAAAATCTGAACCACAAACCTGTTTTTTTATTTTTTTAATCATTTCTTCACTTTTTGTCATTGAGGCATAAATTAAATAGCTTAATTGTATTTTTGTCTTAGAATTATCATGTTTTTTTATTATATTTTTATATTACTTAAACTTAAAATGCCTAATTTCAACAGTTGTGGTTTGCTACTGGCAGAGTTTCATCATTTGTGCTTTTAGAACAGCTTTCAAACGAGATGTGAAGATGCTCTTTGTCTTTATTTTAAAAAAATCTGAATTCAATAAATAATGCATTTTGTAAGCAGTGCTTGCCATTGTTTTAGAATTACAGCAACATTCTCCGATGGAATATCAGAATGAGTGATAAAGACAATACATTTGTCATCCCATCAGTCATCACGTATCAAGAGTTATGTAGGATATTTGATATTAGATGAGCCATCCTGAATCATTTGAGTTTGAGACTTTTATTGTTGGGACGTTCTGGAAAACAATGGCAGACATTCTGAAAGAAGGAGAGCTGACTCCACCACAGTAGTTGTATAAATCTAAATGATACATATTATTTAACACTAGTAGTGTCCAACTGATTATGTGAATAGGTTTGTCCTCTAGCTGAGTTGTCATACGCAGATCATGCAAGAATTTGTTAGTCAGTGGCAACAGGCCCGTACTCCCACCCCCAGTCGTGCTGCTATGTACAATACAGGGACTGAGGGAGAGAGCCGGCATGGAGAGCTATTAAAAATAACTAAAAGACGTGTGTGGCACTGCTGAGGTATATTTATGATTAGAATGGCACTTCTGAAGCACATTTACAATTAGAATTGCACTGCTGAAGTAAATATATTCAATAAATATTTACCTAATTACTTAATTAAAAAAAAGCAAAATAGAAATACATTTAGACTTTTTCATTTCTATTTTATTCTGAAAACGTGGCAAAATGAATAAAAACCTGCAAAAAATGTGTTAGATATTTGGTATTCAGCCTTCTGTCATATGTTTTATTTTGTTCCATTTTGGTTCCGGACAAGCATTTTCATTTTGGTGGATCCCTAGTTGAATCAGATACAGTGTTCAGGGCTGGAGTTTGACACCTCTGGTCCAAAGCTTCACCAGCATATCAACAGACGTACCCCGTAGTGTTTCTCCTTTTCCGGAAGCATCAGGAGAAAGGAGTCTTTGCTCTTGCCAGAGATGTCTAATCGAACCTTTGAGACTTGCAGGCGGTTTGCTGTCAGTTCCAAACAAGAGATAGTGGCTGAGGAAGTTCCCCTGGAGAAATATGTTGCTCTATGGCCGTAGGCAACCTGTGGGTCTACAGCTCCCTCCATTTGTGCGCTGATAAGAGTAAACAGCAAGCTTGTTTGACCTGATTTTCTGAACACGTCCACGAACATAGTTTTAGCATTATGCATGCTGTTTCTTTCATGTTGTATGGGAGAAATTCACATGCAATATGCACTGAATATTGCATTACGCTGCATTCCATTTACCTCACATGTCTGATTTCAGAGCTGGGAATTATGTCACACCTGAGTTGATGGTGTTCCAGTTAGGGGTGGGCAATATTATATTGTATACAATATATCATGGCACAGAAATATCGTGATATTAAAAATCCATATCGTGATAATAAGGCTGTTCTGTCTTAAAAGTAGTCTATTATTAACTGTGAAGCTTTAAGTGTATTTATTGTATAATTGTTTTAGTTTGCAGTTTATATGCATGCACTAAATATTCTGCAATATTATTTGCTGCTTTATATTATCTTATGCTATATTATTTACTGTGCCACATTATGATTATTCTGTGATACTTTTATACTATATTCCTGAAATTAATTAATTATTTTAGTTTTCCTATATCGCCAAGTATATCGTTATCACAAAAATACCCTGAAATATCGTGATATTATTTTAGAGCCATATCACCCACCCCTAGTTCCAGTGAAACATTTAGATAAGTGGACCGGTATGCTATTTTAAATATTTGTAAAAATCATTAGCTAAAGTCGGAGTTTACTAGAACTGGTTTTGGTTTTTGGTAATTTTGGTAATTGTTAAACAGTGTTTTATGGCTACTTCCCTCTTTCTACATCCAGTGTTATCATTTGTAGCATTGTTAGCAATAGTAGTAGATAACAACTATTTATATTATATTATTGTATTTTGAGCATCTAAACACCATAGAAGTTAGACAGTACTATGTGTACGACTAATTTAATGAGATATACATAATTGATAGAAGTGATAATAAACTGTGTAAAAGCACTGATTTTTTACTAATGTTAAAGTGCGGTGCAGCCATCTTGGATTTTAATCTCAGTTTTGGTCAGGCTCTCTCAGCTTTCTTAGTAGGCAGTCCAACTTTTCGATTCAATTCAATTTTATTTTTATAGCGCTTTTTACAAAGAAAAACAGGTCCACGCCTCTTATGAGCAGCACAGCGGAGATGCCAATTTTATGGTGACTCAGTGGCAAGGAAAAACTCCCTTTAAGAGGAAGAAACCTTGGAAGGAACCAAGACTCAGTCCGAGGAACCCATCCTACTCGGGTTGAACTGCTTAGTACAAACAAGTAACAAACAACAAACAAACAACAGAACAAAACAACAGAACAGAGAATTAATGTGAACTTTAGCTAAAATAAAAGGTAATAATTTATGAATATAAAAATGTGATATGCAACTATAGAGCTATGGCTAATATAGAAACAGATACTGAGTGTGTTAATGTTGATCAGTGCAGGGTTGCAGAGCCAGAGTACAACACAGCGGGCAGTGGAGAGCCAGGCTGGGAACAACAGGAACAGGGTATCTTCATACATGTAAAAGAGATAACAGAGAGAAAACAGAAAAGAAAGAAAGGAAAAAAGCAGGAGATAGAAAGGTTGTGTAATAATTCTGATGAGTAGAACTTGTGTGGGGTGTTCCATTTAAAATTTCCTACTTGAAACTAGAAAACCCCAACACTCCAGTTGAAATGGAATTCAGCATAACTTTTAATCACCCTTTTTACCTGTACTTATACACACTTTTATGTATTTAAACAACTGAAACAAACTCCTCTCATCTGAGAGAAAGGAATTTAGTGCATGTCTTTTGTTTAGTCTTGCTGTCCTCCCTGTACTCTCTTGAAACAATGTTTTAACTAAAGAGTTTGTAGTATGTTGGCTGGTTAGCTTTTGCCCAGCATCTGCTTGCGTAACTACTGGTTGGTCCTTTAGACCATTTTACCCAATTACTGTACATGGTATACAGCATATCAGACAACAAATATTATTATATTTTTTCAATATTGTACACCCCTATTTAAAACATGGGTGAAGTAATTCTCTCTAATTCTTGTGTTCATGCGTTTGTAAAAAAAAAATAGCCTCTGTTGAATTACCAGTACCATCTAATATCTACTTTGTTTCTAAGCCAAAACCTGTCTGGGTCATTTTTGGTAATTACATGTTTCCACAGACCTTGGACCCTCTAAAATTGCCTTGGACAACCCCTTGAGTCCCTAAATCACCACTGGTTTTATTTGGAAAAAAATATTCTGAAGATCAAAACATAACAGCGTAGTTACAACCAACATAGTTTACAACCTGTACACATTTTAAAGCTTCAGAAGTAGAATATATGAGTAAATAACTGATGTAACTGTTCTTTTGCGATTTTACTAAGATGTCATGCAGCATTAGGTATTCAGAACGCATCACTGTGGTTACACAAAGGCAAAGCCTGCAGAATTCTGAATATTTTATATTCTTCTTTATATGATCTCCTTGTCTTTGGGCGATTTTGTAACTGTTTTTGGAGGCTGTGTCTTGTTTTCTTATTAATATTGGAACTGTGTGTTTATGTGACTGTGGCTGGATACTGTGCCTCACTGCTTTGCAAATGGCATCTGAGTCCCAGAAACACTTTCATTTCCTCCCGCCTGTCACCGAAGATGTAGAGTAGGCCGTTGGGGGAAAAAACAAATTAAATAAGAGGAAATTATTTCTCTTTTCAGCTGACAAGCTTATTGGGGTTTGAAAACGTATTTGGATTTCTCATTACTCGCCACATCTGAGTGAGTGTGTTTGCTTGAGCGTGAGTGTGTGTAATGCATTCCACAACAATTAGTCTTCCTGTCTTACTCAGCTCTTATTAATTTAGAGTCACCGAGAGTGAGAATACGGGCTAAACTGTCCGGTCAGATCACTCCGGATTGATGTGGCGTGAAGTATTTCCGAAGCAGCTGTAGTTGCAGAGCAGTTAGGTCATATTCCCACATCTCATGTTTTGTTTCTTTACAGCTCACGGAGGCTGTTGCTCCACTCAGCAAGTTCCATGACCCAGAAAAGAAATCCTTTCGCTTTCTGACTCCACTAGATTTAACACGCCGCGCTCGCTTTCCTTCAGCGGGCCGGGCCGTCCCACGAGGAGCGCGTTGTGACAACAATGGATAGTGCTGCTAAGTATAGCGGAACCGAGGGGATAGGGAGGGCTTAAAACAGCCATCAGCCCCTCCGAACACTGCGGCCCGCTCATTCATAACCATGACAGCCACGCTTTGAAGCATAACATGAAAGTACATCCCAAAAACCGCTCTTACGTTAATAAGCATTTTGTGTTCATGCATAATAATGTGTAACGCTGTGTTTAATACTTGGAGAACGTGGAGGATCACGCTGTGTAACCTGTCACAGAGATTAATGGACACATGTTCCACCATTAAGATTCTCATGTCTTGCTTTATTTTCATTTAATTACATGTTAACATCGGGGTGATGTGTGTAAAAAGTGGGGGCGCCCTGAGTGGAGCTCATATATGTGAGAGAGGATGTTATTATCACTGATTCAGTGTCTGTTCTTCTCTCATTACAAAATACAGGAGGAGCTCGTTCATTTAACATAATGCAATTGCACTTGTGGGCTTAATGTAATTTGGACGGCAGGCAATTTGTCTTTCTGTTTATCTCTCTCTCTCTTTGTCTCTATCTAACTCTGCATCTGTCTATCCCTCATCTATTTGTGCATTAATTCATTTATTCATCTTGCCATCCCTATCTTCAATCCATTCCTTCAACCATCAATCCACCATCCATCTGTCTGTCTATATGTATCTATCCATCTGTCTATCTCTGTTCATCTATCAGTCCCTTGCATTCATCTACCCATCCATCCATCCATCCATCCTTCTAATTATCTCTCTCTCTTTATGTCCATCCATTAGTCCATCCATCCATCCATCCATCTGTCTGTACCTACCCATCTAGCTACTTCTGTTATGCATCCATCTCAGTATCTATTTGTATGTTTCTGTCTCACTATTTTTACATTAATTCATATGTCTGTCCATCCAACTTTATTCTACTTTAGTCTATCCTTCTGTCTATCAAAATATCAACCCATCTATCTGCCCACCCATCCATCCATCCATCCATCCATCCATTCATCTGTCTATACATACCCATCTAGCTATTTTTATTATGCATTCATCTCAGTATCCTTTTGTATGTTTCTTTCTCACTATTTTTATATTAATCCATCTATGTCCACCTATCTATGTCTGTCCATCCAACTTTATTCTCGCTTGGTCTATCTTTCTGTCTATCAACCTATCCACTCATCCATCTGCCCACCCATCCATCCATTTATTCATCCATTTATCCATCCATCCATCCATCCATCCATGAATTCTCACACTCTCTTATTTCCTTCTTCTTGACTCTGTCTGTCTCTCTCCCTCTCTCTCAAGCTTTCTTTGTCTGTCTTTGTCACTGTCTCTCATTCTCTGTCACTCTCACTCTGTCTCTCTCTCCCTCTTTCTGCCTTCCTGTCTGTCTTTCCCCTATTGTGCTGTGTTAAATATTAATGTTCATATAAAACAGTGTTTGAAGAGTTGAAGGTCTTTAAGCTGTTTTGACAGAGAGTAACAGGCTGACCTGTAAATGGCTGGGAAACGTATTCACTGCCTTTACATGCTTTTACCCAGTCAATCTTCACAAGCCAAGCCGCTGCTTTCAGAGGCTGAGAGAGAGGCAGCTGTGAAAGAGAAGCTTTGAAGTAAAAAGCTAAAAAACGTGGCACCTTAGAGGACTCTCTTCTCTTTGTACTTGTGTGCTGAAGATTTAGTAACATTTTATTTCTATACTTTCTCTTTCAAAAGGCTGATCAGTGCTATTTGTATGTCTTCTTACTTTTTTAAAGGAAAGTTGAGGTGTTTAATGACTCTACAGTTCTATACTGTTGTAGTAGTGGGATTGAAGTTTGTGGAAGTATAGGGCTTGGGATTGTTACATTTATTTTTTTAGCTGTCTTTTCCTTTCCCTCTGCAATATATTTCTCCATTCCTAGGCCCATTTAATAATTCCGTATGTGTTCAAGAGCTGTGAACATATGCATAAAACATGGAGGCCAAAGGTGAGAGTGAGAGAGAGTGAGCGAGAGCGAGAGCGAGAGGAAGACACCGCTAGGTGTTATTGATGGAATCGATGTGTCAAATTGAGCTAGGTAATGCATTGCACCTGTCAGAGCAGATAAAGAATATTTTTATTGTTCAGTTGTGTCACCATTTCTCAGAGAGGCTTGACAGGCCTGGATGTGTTCTGCAGAAACTCTTGCAAATGAGCTCTGATTTCTAAATAAAAGACCTGACAGGTTATTCTGGGATATGCATACATTGTGAGGCACTGTGGCATGTTATGAAGGAAATAATAGGTATTATTTCTCTAAGAAATAAGTCTTGAATACTTAGGTATTCATTTACAAATGGCATTGATCATATTTATCTTAACTAATTAACAGTTAATTGACAGTGATTATCAATACTTAGTTACAAACCTTTTGGTTTGTGAGATTCTTGATCTTACATTAGTGATGCAACAAAATTTAAATTCTAAGGTGAAATTGAACAAAGCGGTATCAAAATTAAAATTTTAAATTTGTAGCATTTTAATATTCTAAAAGACATACCAACAAAGTACACACAGTGTTATTCTTATCATGAATTTAATTCAGTAGTGCTTTTGTCATGATACATTTAGCTACCAATTTTAGCAATTTTAGTCGTAAATTTACTTTAGCATGCTACTTCATCATGCTACTCAAGTAACAGGTGAGTCAAACATGGTAAACTCCTTCTGGGTGTGATAATTAATGTAGAACACTTTATTTCAATTTATTTAATTGGCTGCTAAAAATCCTACGTTAAGTGGTATAAATTATGCTGTTTTTGCCCTTTTTGGACGGATTTTTTCAGTTGCCAAATATTTAATGCATCACTAGTCATCCTTAGCCACTACATGCATTATCCATTATGTATCAGAATGTGCTGCCACATAAATTAATCCATTCATTAACCCATTCTTCTACCAGTGAAATCAAAATAAAAGCATGATGTTTCCACCTTCATGCTTAACAGCTCAAGAATTCTTTCTTTTCATGAAATTCAGCACTTTTTCTTCTCCAAACTACCATTGTTTTTTGTCGGTTTGAACTCCTTCAGTCCATAGGACTTGATTCCAAAAGGCAGGATGCACGATTTTATTGTATAGAAAATAAAAAAATAAAAACAAATAAAGCACATTTGATGCTGAATCTCTTCCAGGCTGCATGCGCCCCTTCCACAGGGTAGAGGGGATCCGTGAGTGGTTTGATGATTATGGAAAAGATGTAAATCATATGCTGTGACCTTTGCAGTCACAAGATCTCAACTCATTTGAACACCTGTGTGATATTTCATGCAGATGTGTTGGACAGCACTCCCTTCCACCATCATCAGATCACCAGTACAGGGAATATGTTTTGAAAGGATGGTGATCTGTCCCTCCTATAGAGTTAAAGAGACTGGCACTGAAGCAGTTCTTAGGGTACTAATTTGTGTTGGTTTAATGTGCTTCAACTGAGCTAAAGTTTTTGTCATTTGGTCTCTGATTGCTTGTTATAGTTGTTATATTGGTCAACAGTGTTGGTCACGTTACTTTGAAAAAGTAATTAGTTATAGTTACTCGTTACTTCTCCAAAAAAGTAACTGAGTTACTAACGGAGTTACTCCACTATAAAAGTAATTAGTTACCAGTAAAAGTAACTATCGCGTTACTTTTTATTATTCGCCCGTCAAAAAAAGGAAATCAATTATGCATTTACTATTATTATTAGAAAAATAACAAACGAAAATAAACCCAAAATGTTGACAAAAATATAATCTAACGAATTTCAAAAAAACAAAACGAAATTCTCCACAGAACCAAAGAAAATGAACTTGTAATACTGAAAAAAACTGAAAAAAATGAAAAACGCGTCTGGGGATGAAATTAAACAAACCAAGCCACACTCAAAGGAAATATGTATATATAAACAAAACAAAATAACGGACAAAAACAACAATCTAATGACCGTTAAAATGGTATTAATATAACAGCTTCACCAAAAGGGAATAGAGCTTAGATCGGGTGCAAAAAATCCGACCCGACCCAGCCCTAGCCCGTGCACGTTCTGCCCAAGCCTGAACCATGAACTGTCATTATGAGCCGGACCCGATCCGCCCCATAAACTGTCTGTTTTCGGGCTGATTGAATGAGCGAAATATAATCAGAATTATGTTAATTAACACTGTAACATAAAAGCATAGAACTATTATTTAATTTAAATGATTTTTAAGAACAGCTACACACAATGCTGCAAGTCAAACGCGGAGGCGTTCACGTGCGCCCAGAGCTACGTGATTACATTTTTCATTATTATTATAGTTTAATTTTATGTTGTTTTTATTTTTTCTGTTCAGTAAGTTTTTAGGGTGGGCTTGCTAGCGCGAGCGCTTTACACAAGAACTAACGGACCACGAGTGCCGCGCGCTCGGCACAACACCGCCCGCTGTACAACTCCGCTGTACAACAGCGCTTATAAATAAATTAAACACGAAAATGAGGGTATTCTATCAGTAATTTCAGTTCGTTTTAGTTAGTTTTATAAACACAAAATACAGTTCGAGATAGTTACGTTTTTTCCTTTTAATTACCTTTTTTATTAGTTTATTAGTTTTTCACTTTCAGTTTTCGCTATTTCGTTCGCTGTAGTGAACAATAATAATTGGTTACTTAGCAACATTGTGATTATCACATCAAAGCTTTATATACAATAAAAAATAGGAGCTATTAGGAGCTTTCTCTACAAGAGAAAGCAGCAGCACCACAAAAACCGGAGCAGCTAAAAAGAGCTTAAAGTCCTTAATTCGGAACTTGGGCTGTCCACGGCAATCACTGAATTAATTAGAGCACGCAAATCGTCACAATTGTGCCTCACTTCACCACGCCAAACCACAGGCACAGCGGCCAGAAGCTCAAGTTCACCGGACAGAGGAGGGGTTAACCAGGGCAAAGCGAAGTAAAAAAAAGTGCGGCTAAAGTAACGTGCAGTAACGGGGTGTCGGAAATGGTAACGGCGTTATAGTTACAGTCAGAGTAATTAGTTAGATTACTCGTTACTGAAAAAAGTAACGGCGTTAGTAACGCCGTTAGTTTTAACGCCGTTACTCCCAACACTGTTGGTCAATAAATCGTTTGATACTGTATATACTGAATGTAATTGAATGTTTTAGCCCTAATTACAGCATTGAATTAAAGTTATATCAGCAGTGCTATGATTAAGTTTCCATTTGTTCCGGATTTCAGCCTGCTAATAGCTTTTACGGTCGGCCTCCTGGCCATGACTGGTGAATATGAGTTCTTGTGTGAGTTGAATAACGGATTCCTCAGCTGCTTTTCTCTGGCAGGGTCATGGATAAGTGTTGGTTGTTGGTATTCTGCACACACTGACTCAGTGCTGTCAGGAGAAATGAAAGCTTCTGTGAAGTTTTTTAAAAAGTCAATAGTTAAAAGCCAGTCACAGGCGATTGGAAATGGGTTCAGGTGGGGAAGTCTTGTTATCACATTCACTTTCTTCGTCTCTAACAGTCAGTCAAGTGTGTGGACGTTACAGCTGGCAGCGTTTAGCGTGCAGTAGAGACTGGTTCATGGTTCTGTGAAAAGAGGACGGATCGATCAGCCTGAGCCGACGGCTCTCCTGCCACCCAGTCCCTCTTTGGGGAAGATAAGCAGGTGTGTTGTGCAGCTGGCTTCAGATCAGTTAACGTAGTGTCAGCATTGTCCCAGTGGTAGCAAAATACACACACAATATGGTGCTTCCAGATTTGAAATTCTTGTGCTGTCGAGGTGGGTAGTAAATACCTTTACTCAAACATGTTTTTGATGGATTTTAATGGATTTCTTCAGATCATTATATTTTTCTAGGGATGTCCTGATAAGGCTATTTTGCCCAATCTGGGTCTATTGTTCTATATTTAGACTGTTAGCACAGATCAGATTTTTGGCATATCTAGACTGTATCCAGATTGACATTTTGGTTGTTTGAACAGACAGAAACCACATGAAATCAGATTTTTGCTAATTCAATCAAAACCACATTTGACTGTGGTTAGAATTGCATTTAAAAATCAAAATATGTTTTATATTTTAGATTCTTCAAAGTAGCACCTCTTGCTTAGATGACAGTTTTGCACATCTTGGCTGGATTTTCTCAGTCAGCTTTATGAGGTAGAGGCACCTGGAATTCAGGCTTTCAGTTAACAGCTGTGCTAAACTTGTCAAGAGTTAATCATTTGAATTTCTGGCCCTTTTAATGTGTTTGAGAGCATCAGTTGTGTTGTAAAGAGGTAAAGTTTGAGTAATGTTCTAATCCATATTATGGCAAGAACTACTCAACACATACTTAACAAGTAAAGACAAAAAATACTTTAAGAAATGAAGGTTAGTCAACCTGAAAAATACCAAGAACTTTGAAAGTATACTCAAGTGCAGTCAAAGAGACCATCAGAAATGTTTTCATGAAATTAGCTCTCTTCAGAAACACTCCAGGAAAGGAAGAGGAAGAGCCACCTCTGTCGCACAGGATAAGTTAATTAGAATTACCAGCCACAAAAAACTGCAAGTTAACAGCACCCCAGATAAGAGCCACCTAAATGCTTCACAGAGTATTTTAAGTTACTACATGATTCTTTATGTGTTCCTTCATAGTCTGTGTGACTTAAGTTGAAAAATAATAATGTAATAATGAAATTGCATTACAAATGTAGAAATGTGGGACTTTTATATTTTTGCTAGGCTACGTTTACTTCTGTTTAAGACACTATCTAATTAAAGTAGCCTAAGACTACATCTACCTGAGTATGCTTTTATGCTGCTTTACTCACCTCCGGCTAGACTGCTGACTGGCAGGGTTTCATTGCTTTCGCTTGCCAGAATGTCATCATTAGCCACCCAGCAGTGTGTGCACTGGCAACATCCTTTGTACCCAATCAGTAAAACAGCAGGACAGAGCTCTACTTTTGAAACACTTGACCTTTTAGCGTCCCATTTAATCTGTGGTTAGGGCTGAGAAGCAGGTTTTCATAATGAATGTTTGAGAGTGAAACACCTCCAGCAGGAGCCTAATGCTCTGGACCGGGCTCTGTTCATTAGCATTTTGGTGATAACTGTTTGGAATTAATTACTCGCTCTTTGGTGTCTATTATCCACCCAGAGAGACGTGGCTCAATGTCCATCCATCTGCCTGTCAGAAAAATGAAACAAAAACAATGAGCGCACTAATAAGAATATAAAATTTTCACACTGCTGCTGCTGCTGTGAATGAGTCTAGTTAAACATCTCTGCCCTCTTAATAGGGTGCCCATATGCTCAGCCACACACTCCAGCCACAGCAAATTAGGCTGTGATCATTTATCACAGTTCTGATGATGTTTATTTTGATGCTGTGAACCCCTGAAAAGGGCCAAATAAGGTTGTGGACAATTTGAAGGCACCTTAGTTTCCAGATGTTTCCAATTTCATGGTGTTAAAGCTGATGTCTGTAAACTTTGGGAATTTGGGGGATTTAGGGCTCTCTCTGCTGAGAATGGGTAATTGCGCCGAGCATTTGGACGAATCATTTTAAACTGGGTGGGTGTGATGTGGTCTCCTTTCAGAGCAGATGAGTCCGATTCCAGGTTATGTTCAGTAAGAGAGAGAGAGAGAGAGAGCACACTTAGTCAGAATCTTCACTTCGGTTTACACAATTTGGTTTACAATGAGTACATGAGCTACTGAGCTCTGAGTTTCCCCTTCTGAAGTCTCCATTGCTCCACCAGCTGCTCGCATTCAGTAAAACTGAGCCGGATCCTCTTTTAGAGGCTGTACATGTGATGTAAGTAAGTAAAGACGTGTGACGTGGCCAGAAGAACTCCCTCGAAAAGCGACCTAACATCCCAATTTTTAGAATGAATATATTAGGTTTAGCAGGGATGGTTGTTCCAGCATATTAGTACCATTAAACACAATATTTTGTCCCTTCTCCGCTCAGAAATGCATCTGCCTTCAGCTTAGATACAAAATAATACGGACTGCTACTTTAACTAACATTAGAATTGCCATTAGCATTGGTATTGGTGGTTTGATGATTAGTCCTTTCACCACCAGCGCTGGGATCTTGGGCTCAATTCCCTATCTGGGTGGAGTTTTCATATTCTACCTGTGTCCATGTGGGTTTCCTCTCACAGTCCAAAAACATGGAGTGTGTGTGTTGTATATAGTGCCCAATGTATAGATGTATATTGTGTAGGCGTGTTAATTTTAACAGCTCCATTATGCAAGAATGAGGACATTTGTCCACACATATCCTTTTTTTTAACAGAAAGTTACCACACATAGACACAAATGCTTGCTTGAACATGGGACAATAGTACCTCACAAAGAAAGACATTAAATCAAGGCAATTACAAAACTGTTTTAACATTTTAAATTTTAATATCAAATCACACACTCCTTAAGTAGTGCACTCTGTAGTAAGTCATGAAGCTACAGATTTGTAATAGAACTGCATTTACCTTTATTCATATGTAATGAATGTAAGCCTAAAACCAAGCTATCTTTAAGTACTATAAGTTTTTATACTTTATGTAGTTCTGTTTTTCCTGTCCACACGGGAAGACTATAAAGGTGTTTGTTTTTCTACACTTTAGAGATCATTTTTTAAAAGCTCAGTTTTAAGGACCCAAGGATTGCGCTTTCGTCTAGATAAACGGTAAAAAAAAATATCTGTAAAAGTGTGGAAGTAGCCTTAGGTCAAGATTAGAGTCTGGAGCAGAAGCTAAAATTCATTAGAATGGATCAGCAAAATACAGGCCATCCTTTTTCCAACCCTAAAGCTCTGAGTGTACCCAATAATATTCCAAACTGTGCTTTTAGGCGTCATTTTGAGCACCCCCCTATTATCTGTAAACTGATGAGACCTCTTTGCTGAGCGTAACTCTCTGTATCCTCTTAGAAGGTTTAAGCCTGTAAGTGAGGTGTTTATCTGTGTTAGAGGAGGTGAAAATCATACGCCGTTGTTTTTGTCTGGGGTGAATTGCTTGAGAGATTGCTAAATCACTGCTGGGCCAGGCAGCGCCTCAAATGGTGAGTCATTTTAATCCATTCTGTAGCCTGCAGTTTAGTGCTCCTGCATGGTAGATTAATGTAGCTGTAGCACTACTGCATGCTAGATTAAGCCGCTATATGACTATGAAGGACTTGGATATCAAATGAATATATTTTTATTATTGGCTCCAAATGTATGTCTGGAAAATAGTGTGGGTCATTTCCATCCAAACTGTGTTATAAGCTGCCATGCAAAATGAATATTAGATTAGCTTCTGGAAATGATGCCATGAACTGGCGTAAACAGTTTTGCAGATTGCAGTTTTGCCGTTCAGGAGCTGTTTGGGAAGTGAACCATTTCAGTGTAACTGCTTCTCTCCTCGGGTCATGCTCTTCTGGTCAGGCTGCAGCTGCTCCCCTTTCAGGCCTGAGTGGAGAGGTTCTTAACGAGGTCTGTTCTATGTAGGAACTGTTCCTGTGATTGTAATCAACAGGGACTGGTAGAGTAGAGGTCATCAGTCCTGCTCCTGACGCATCGTTGTCCAGTACAGTGCGGTGAATGCCCTGCTCAAATGCACCTGATTCAACTCGCCGGGTTTAGCAGGGAAATGTCAGAACTGCAGGCCTACAGGACTGGAAGTGATGCTAAAGATCTCAAGGCCAGTTTTAGTTCTCAGAGCTGCAGTGTGAGGGGTGGAGTGGGTCTCTAGGTACTCTAGATTGCAGCAGTGAGGAAAGTAGGTCTCATCAGGAGATCAGGGAGCTGGAAGTCTGAATGCTCTGCCTCCTGCTGGACTGAAGCTTTCCCGTGTATAAAGGCTGAAAGATGAGCTGGAATAATCTGAGGCACTGTGGTAGTTTCTGAAATTTCAGAGACCAATAGAGAAGAATGATGAATCAATGCAAGAGCAATTACTCATTGATATTATTAATATTAATCATTAATATTAAGACTACTAGGAGTAAGTCATAATATGGGAATCAAACTTGTAGTGATTAAATTGTAGGATTTGAGCTTAGTTGAGTAGTTGGTGACATTTCATGATGTGCTTTGTTTTCTAGAACAGCAGACTGTGCACTTATAAATGCTATATTTTTTTGTTGTACTGTGTAAAGTGTGAATTTAGAAAACTGATTTACAACTAGTTCACAACGAGTTCAGAACAATACACTGTTAATTAAAATTATAAGGTTTTCTCCAAAATATTCATAATAAACATAGGAATTAAACTCCTTTGTTAATTCAAGAGTATTCTGTCCTATTTGTGACTCACTGCTTAACTTAAAGTTCATGTGCAGTTCTACCTCAAAAAAAGACAGAAGCTGCTAAATGTTCTATGAAAAAAATGAAGTCTACTAGCTCGCATTATTTAGCTGGAATGTCCCATGCATGAACATAAATTTCAGCTTTATGTTTCATGATGTACTGGGTAGAGTTACAGCCTCCCACTATGAACATCCTTAGTTCAAGTGCAAGGAAAAATTCCATATGCGCAGTCAGTATGCCAATTTTCTCTACTGACACATGAATGGTTAACTGTGTGCCTAAAAATAGGCTTGGACACCAGTAATTTAAATACTAATTGATTATTAATTCATGTTAATATAGACTGAATTAATGGTGATTGGGACATAAAGTCAAAAAGGACCATTTATCTATACGGGGTTTATTTTCTTGTGAAGGGACGAAACAAAAACAAAATATTTTTTCTTAGGCCTAGATGTGAAACCACAAAATCAAAGCAAGAATCTACAGTATTAAAGAATTTTTTGCCTCATCATTTGTTTGCTTAATTTGCTCTATTAATTGCAATCCCCTTAATTCATCCTATGTAAATCAGAGGTGTAGAAAACTAAGAACTACGTAAAACTTGAACAACTACAATTATATTGCAAACAATTTTGGGGAGTGCAGCCTAGATCAAAAGTGAATAGTGAATGTTAACTGAATGCACTAAATACAATATAAGAAAATACTGCACATACTTTTACTATTATAATATACAACTAACAGTGTTAAGATATTGATCAGCATTTGTTTTGCTTCATTACCTGCTCATGTGTTTTAGCAATATATAATATATCTATTGAAATTAGCCCTGCTCTATTATAAATACTATTATAAATCTAATATGAAATCTGTGTAGTTAGTAAAGCATGAACTAACCCCACCAGACCTGTATAAGGATAAGTGGTAGGAGAAGATACATCCATTGAGAGAGAGGGACGAATGGCCATACTAGACTTTACCAGACAAAAAAGAAACATAGAATAGGAAACGGAAAAAAGACAGACATAGAGAGATAGAACCATTTGAAAACGTAAAAAAGGGAAAAGAGCTCCGAGAAACAAGAGCAGACAGCTCGTGATTGGGCAGGGAAAAGAGGGAGAGGAGAGGAACAGAGTGGAGGAGGAGGAGAAGGAGGAGGAGGAGGTAAAGAACAACAGGAGAGTTGAGGAGAGAAAGAGAGAGTGTGAGGAAGGGGTGGTCCCTGAGTGAAGAGATGAGAGGGAAAAGAGCAGAACGAGAGAGGAAGACTGAGTAATGGGTTTGAGAAAGTACGAGAGGCAGAAAACACACCGCTCTCTGACTCACGCCGCGGCTCTGCCTGTCTGCTCCTGCGAGATGAGAAGAGGAAGGAGGCAATTAGCTGCTGTGTTTTTGCGGTAGTAATAGATTTCCTGCTGTCGCTCCTGCTCTAATGCAGTGAAGAGGCCATCTGCCTGGCCTTAATGAGGAGACCTGAGCTATCACCACCAATCCAATCCACTCTGATCGCTCTCCCCCTCTATCTCTCTCTCTCTCTCTCTCTCTCTCTGTAAATGGTTGTTTTGTCTTGTTTTACTGGCACAAGAGGTTTGAAGGATCCTCTTAGTGAGTTTAAACCTCATAAAACACTTTACTCTCGTTTAACCTTACAAAAACAAATTTCCATGACACTCTTCAGAGAAGGAGCCACTGTGCAGCACATCTTTCTGCCACCTTGCTCTGATTGGATTTAATGTTTCTAACAGAGGCTAGCCAGACAAATCTGAGCTGAATAGACCCAGTGTAGGGCTGAAACATAGTTTAAGGTTTTTTCATGACTTTCCTTCTTTGATCTGTGCCTAAATTGCAGGTGGTAAAAGTGCCTCAGACCAAGGAATAAAATTGTTTTACAGTCTAGGCCTGTAGGCTCTGGTGATAATTACATTATTGATGTATCACACAGCATTAAATATTTTTGCAGACTTCTGTATTGCCCCTTTTGTTTTTTTCAGCAAAGGGTTTTAGGCTGTCAGAACTGCAGTGTTGGATTTTGCTGGTTTTCTAATTAAAACTCAGCCAGAGCTACTGTAAAATGTATTAAATTAACTTATCTTTACTAAAAGCAGATTTAGAGCTGGGCGATATGGCCCAAAAAAAATTCTTCGATTTAAAAAAAAAAAAATCAGATTTTCGATTAATTTTTTTTTTCCCTACTAAAATCTCCTGAAAGTCGCTAAATGACGTCATCGACTAGTTTGAATAATACATGTTTTTGAAGCTGTAAAGGATTAACATTGTGAAAGAGAAAAAATGAGTAAAAAAACACTCTAAATATGTTAGAAATGATACAAATGAACTCCACTGCTTTTTAAATAGGCAGTCACGTCTCAAAATAACTTTATTTTTACGTAAATTACATAAATCAGTTTTTTGCCCTGTTGTTAAATGTTATTATAAGAGCAGTTTTTTTATTTTATTAACATTTTTTTTGCTTTCTTAAGTTTTCTTTATTTTCAAACCTGTTACAGACAAATTGTTGAATAGCTTTTTACAAAGAGGCAGACACTGTGGAGGAGGTGAGTGACTGACTGAGACTGTGTGAGTTAAATTCAGTGAGTTTGTTTTTGTGTCACACTGAAGACACTTTTATATTTATATTTCTGCTCTGTAAATATGGGGTAGGGCGCGGGAGAGAGGGGCGGGGCTAAGCTCAGGGTTTATAAGTTCATAAGTTTATCTATTTTTTGTGTGATTGATTTGAAATTATTTATGACTTAAAAACAGCTATTTTTTCTAAATAGTTAAGAGTTCTGTGATCCAAAGTGAATCAGTAAACAAAAGTGGGTTAATATGAAAAAGCTAGTCTGCACCAGTATGCCAACTTTGTGTATTATATTTTTGTTTAAACATTTATTAATTACTTAATTAATTTTCCAATTCCAATGTCTGAACACTCATAACTATTTGAAGTACATTGTGCTTCAAAATAGTGTAATTACAATATTTTACTATTGTATTTCCACTATATAAAATGGCCCTAAAATGACTAATGATTAATTTTATCAGTAGTTTTAATCATCGCAACAGTTTTTGGGACAATTTATCATTCAAAATAAAACAGTTTGATGACCGGCCTATTCCTGTCATAAAAATGGTGACAAATTAAAAACACTTCTTTTTTTTTATTCAGACTTTCAGACATATTACATGAAGTGAAGCAGACTATAATCTCTTAGTAAACAATAGAAAAAGACGAAAGAATTAAGTAAAAACAAGTGAAGAAAATGACATTTTTCATGATAAACAAGTCTATTGAAAAGGATTCATACAAACAGCGGAGGAGTCTGCCTCTGTTTTACTCTACTCTGTATCTCAGGTTACCAGCCAGCTCTGTAGCCAGTCAGGGATTGATCCAGTACTGTTCACACACACACACAAACACACACACACACACACAGGCGTGTGTGAAATACGATAGTGTGGATTGTTTGCTACAGTGAATCTGCAGTGTGCTCTGACTATACTGTATAGTTTCTGTTCTGTTCAGTGAGCTCCACTGAGTGTGTGAGAAAGTCGTTCAGACATCAAGGAAAAAGCTAGGCTGAGAAGTGCTTGAATACCCAGAACCTGCAGATGACTTGAAAGAGCAGGAGACAAAGTGACTAAAGGGAAGAAAGGAAATGAAAATATGAGACAAATATGAAAAATGAAAATAAGAAGTCCTCTAAGGAGAGAGAGGAGGTTATTAAACAAGCCTCGTGTGTGGAAGAAGCTTGAGTTGGAGGTTCCTGAGAACGCCGCCAAATAATAAATCATGCAGGTTGTGTGTAAGGATTTTCAGCCCTTATGTTCACTGTTATTATGTAACTGTTTGACAATCGTCTCTGTTGTTTTCATGCCAGAGACGCAACCCACAACGGACTCGCTTTTAAAGACACGCTGCTGTAAAGCTTCAGTTGTTGTTTTTCTGCGCTGTTAGCCTGTGTGGAGAAGATGTCATGTTAGATCTGAAGGGAACCGACCTTCAGCCCTGTCAGTTTAGTTCCAAGCAAAATAGCGGGTGTAAAAGGTGTCCTAAACCAACAGATTCAAATCAAAAGAGATGTGATATGAAGTGATATGGGTTCAGATCCACTAAATCATGGTTCAGTTTCTTTGCAGTGTGAAAACATTTTGTTAGTTGCTCAGACTCTAAGAAGTTGAGGAAGCCAAACATTACACAAAAAAACAATAAAAGAAGAAAAAGATACAATGTTGTCTGAGGCAGTATGGGTACATTTGATTATTTATAAGCAGAAATGAAAAATATTCTGTATTTATTCTGTAGTGTGAGCTCAAAAGGAGGCAGAATTCAGCACAAAACCTAGAAACAAAACTGTTCAACTGACAACATGTCAATCATGTCAATTCAATCCTCTTAATTTCAGAAGAAACAATGAAATAGCAGATGGAACATTGCTTTAATCCATATAATGTGCATCATTGCTTTTTTCATAGAAGCGCATAGTCTTCATTGCACTTTAATCAAGAGGATGTTGGATTCACGCCACGCCGAAATATAATCAGTGTCCAGTCACGGCCTTCTGCTGATCTTGGGGAATGGCTGTAGTCTGTCTCGGAAGCTCCTGGATGAAGTTGCCAGAAAACGCTGATCCAAGACCAGATTTGTAATCCAAGACCACATTTCAGCGTGGCACGATTCCAGTGCAGCCATTCTGGGAGTATAATGAAAACTGTAGCCTGGGGCTGAATGATACTAGAGAGAAAGTCAAAAGTGTAATATTTGTGGATTTTTGCAGTATGTGAGATTGGAAAAATGATTTACCTAGATATGCTGTTCATAAATTACACATTAATTATCACTTTAGCAAATTCAAGTTTAAATGTGTTTTTTTCTGGCTAGTGCTGCAGGATTCAGCCATATCATACTGACAGTAATGTTGCTAGATATTTTAATATGATTTAGAAATACCATCCTTTCGAAACACAGGAACCATTTCATGTTGAATAATAACATATTGAATTGCCTATGTGGTTAATTTTAAACTAATGCTGTTGTTTATTGGATAAAGTAAATGTCTTATTCCATCCAAACACCCACTCAAACACCTGTGATTGTACAATATGTTCACAGCAACAACAAAAAAACTATATCAGAGGCTCTATAACCGTTAAGTGCACACCTGGCACTAGGCACGATGCCAATAGATTTACTGTATGTGTATCTGCTCTTGAGAGTACTATTCTACTGGCAGTACGTCTCTGTAAGGACAAAACAAGCTGTGTGTGTATTTTTTTTTACATGTTTTTCAACATTGTGCGCTACACAAATTAGTAAATAGTTTAAAGTAGTATTTATTATTAGTATTATTTATATTTTTTGCACTATAAGGCACAACGTATTGTAAGGCACACTATCAAGGAATGTCTATTTTCTAGTCTATTTTCATGCATGAAGTAAAATGCTTTAAAACGCATTTTAAAATACACTAAAAGGGACTTCTAATACTATATAATATGGGTTGTGCAGGGGGGTAGCTTACTAAGTTAAGTAAAGCTAAGCTAAGTAAAAAAAAACTGTAAAAGAAAAACATTCTTTTAAAGTCAAAAGAGCACTGGATGTTAATCTACACAAACTTCTGTCCTGAAAACTGTTTATTTGGGTGAGTAAAGCGCTTCTATTTATTTACAGTAACCTTAGATTCCCGAATTTCTCAAGCACTAAGGCTAGACCATTAGCATTAGTGGCTAACTGCTAGCGTTTAGCGGCTAATGCCGCCTGACAGAGCTACACTGAGGAACCCTGATTGTTTTGGTAAGCCAGTGCGATATTACCTAATGGTTCATCCCGTGTAGCTTGTTTTAATGCGGGAAATGCAGGCTACAGTCTGATATCCTCACCTCTGAAGGGTGAAGGAGCTAGTGCGGTTAGTTTCAGCAGTGCTAGCCGTGTTAGCAGAAGGCTGCAGGCTGATAATACTCACCTCTGAATGGGGAAAAAGCAGTTAGCGGCTAATGCTAATGCTACGCTAGCCTTGGTGATGAAGAACTAAACTGAAACTCCTGTATAATGCTCTACTGGTAGAATTCATACATAATGACTATAAAACATACTGTCAAATTTTGGGAAAATTAAAGGATTTTAAGTGCGCCTTAGTGCAAAAAATACAGTACATATGTAAGTGAATTATATAAGTTAGATGTGGATTATACATAGATGTAAACTAGAACTCTGTCATGCCAAAAGTCACGGGACATTAAATGTTACCTCAGGGTACAGCTTGGGAACACCCACCCCTGTATATCTTGTTAGTGAGGTTGAACACTGGCCAGTGTGTTCATGGCAAGTTGATGTGAATTATTGTAATTAAATTGAGGCCTGATAGTGGGAGCTGGATAAATTGACATTTTATATTAAAAGTTCCTTCTCGATCCATAGGGTCACATGTGTACCAGTAATACATCATAGAAGGCATTCCCACCCACAGTTGACAGTGCATTGAGTGATAATGATCATGACTGACTGGTAAAATCTGGCAAAAAAGTTTTGGAGCTTCCATGGTACATGGCAAAAGTCATGGGACATGTCAGTGTGCCAGGTCAGTGTATATTAGAGTAGCAATGCATACATGTAACATTATCACTATAGTCCAGGCTGATACAGACTACGCTGTGAATTAATTTTACTGTTATTGGAGTATGCCACGTAATGTGTGTCGTATGCCAGTGCGTCGTCCCTGATTCATTTGTCCCAGCAATAAAAAGTCTGGGAGAAATGTTCAGTAGATTAAATATTTCAGGATCAATGTTCTCAGCTCTGACATTTAAATAAAGTGCAACAAAATGAAGAAATTTTGAATATAAAAAGCAATATAATTTCAAAATCCCAGTGGTGTCGATAACTCAAAAAGTCATTGCCGAAGTTCAGATTGAAAATCATGAAAAAAAGAAATGAGCAGCAGCCACAGGTCTCTCAGAGACTGGAGGCTAAATTGACACATTCCTAAGCTTTGAATAAAGAATAGAGGCTGGCGCAGAAAGAGCTTGTGATTGTGTTACATAACAGACTGCAGACGCTGTGGATAATGTGACAGTAGATTTATAATGCTTCTCTTAAGAGGACACTGATGATGTAATTGTTGGCACAGAAGGACGGATGCTTTAGAAAAAGGAGCGTGACTAAAGTTCTGCAGTTCTGCAGCTGTCTTACAGAGAAATCTGCTTATCTTCTGCAGATACACAGATACACACACGTGATCCTGGTTGTTTTGTACATGTAATCAGGAAACACTGGATTAATGCTGCTTAAGACGTCCTGACGTTCCTCACTCTGTGTGTGTGTGTGTGTGTTCTCTCTTCCGCAGGTGTGTATCGTGCAGAAGCGGGACACGGAGAAGATGTACGCCATGAAGTACATGAACAAGCAGCAGTGCATAGAGCGAGATGAGGTCCGAAACGTCTTTAGAGAGCTAGAGATCCTACAGGACATTGAACATGTTTTTTTAGTCAACCTCTGGTGACTATCCTGTGTTTTTCACTTCTTCCTTGTTTGTGTTCTGCACGCTGCACACGCTGCTTACTGTCCAATCAGAGCGCACCGCTTAATGCATGCCTGATTGATCACCCTTTACGACCATCGTATAACAACACTCAACATTTCTTTACATTTTCTTTCTCACTATCTCAGTGTCTCTCATTTTCAGATGTTTTATCTCTTTATATATTTGTCATTCACTTTTCTCTGTTTCGTAATTTATTACTCATTTCATTCTCTCCCTTTTTTATACCTTTCTCAATCTTTTTTCTTTCTCTCTCTTTCTTACTGTTTCTTTTCTCAGTTTTGCTCTTTTTGTCCCTCTGCCTTTTAAGTATCCTCTTTTTGTCTTCTCTTTCTCTTTCTGTCTTTTTCCTCTTCTCTCTCTCTCTCTTCTCTTTCTTGCCCTCTCTTCCTTCTCAATCTCTCTCATTGTCTTTCTTAACCTGTCTTCCTCTTTCTTTCACTTTTTCTCTTTCCTTTCTAACTTTTTTTTTTTTAAATCAGTCCTTTTCTTTTTCTCTTTCATGCTCTCTTTCTTAGTATCTTTCTTCCCTTTCTTACTTTCTTTTACTCTTTATTTTTATTCTTCTTCCTTTATTTTTATTCTTATTTCCTGTCTCGTGACCTTTTTTTCTTTCTCTACTCTTGTCTGTTTTCATAATACAGTGTGCTCCGTTTGCATGCCCTGTGTATTTTGAGAGTCCAGGTGTGTTGGCAGTGTTTGTGGTTTTGTGATTAGTAGGTGTGTGTGTGTGTCTGTAATGTGAGGACATACATTAGGAAAAGCATCAGTACAGATGATGTACACCACAGTTCTTCTTCACTCTTAAATCTAATATTCCTGTACATAAATATTACCCATATCAGCATCAATAATCCTACATCACTTAGAGCAACTTCTGGAGCTGGGATTACATTCTGTGCATCTCTGTGTGTGTGTGAGTGTGTGTGTGTGTGTGTTTGTGTGTGTGTGTGTGTGTGTGTGTGTGTGCGCACTGGTCACATGTGCAAGTCATCTCTTCTGTTTTACTTCCAGGTCGTCTCACATTGTTGCCATAGAGACTGAGATCCACACTGCACATGTCTTTTCATATATCTTCATCTCATACAGGCGCAAATACACAGGAACACACACACACAAATGAACACACATGCACAGTTCATTACTCTGCTGTCCGCTGCAGACGATGCTCTGTAGATGAGGTTAGGGAAGTGACTTGCCTGCTTTATGCAAACTGCTGCACAGCAACGTCAGACTAATGCTAGTGCTTATCTCTCCTGAGTAGTTGTGCTTCTGTACTACACACACACACACACACACACACACACACACACACACACACTGTGAATTGAAGTGAAGGTGCTGTATACTATTTTTGTTCTCGGTTTTCTTCCGGTTTCTGGTCAGCTTCCAGCACAGTGGCTGCTGTAGTTCTGTCCCTTATAACACACAGTCTGCAGTGATTAACAGGTGTGTTTATTGGGTAATTACCTTCAAATAATGCTTTAAAATAATATCACACTAAATTAATATAGCATTTTCAACAATGTTTATTAGGGATGTATATATATTTTTGGAAAGTTAATTTATGAGGCTGAAAATGGTGTTCACTTGAACACGTGATTTATACCAAACAATAACGTTTCTGATTACACGTTCAAATCACAACCAGCAGGGATCTGAAGAATTTTCAGAATTCAGTAAATATGTTGTTTTGATTTATCTGAATTTATCTGATTTATCTGAAACAAGTGGCAAATTGAATGAAAACCTTTATATATTCAGCCTTTGGCTAATTGTTTCATTTTGTTTGGTTTCAGCCAAAACTATTCATTTCAGTGCATCCCTATGTATATCTGCTACATCAGTACAAGTCTCTTTACTGCAGTAGTTTTAGCGCGAAACCTGTTTCCTGTCAGTACATATTTCTATTTCATAAGTATTTGTCTAGTAAACATTGTAATTTTGTTATTTCTGAGGTTCAAAATTAAGAAAATATGAAACACATAAAACAATGATGACAACTGTAAGGGATTATTAAGGGATATAAAAATAGAGATTATGAAGCAGCATGTAAGCATGTAAAAAGTACTTTTGTTGGATATTAGAATGCTTTTTTAATAAGTTGATTAATTAAAAAAACTAATTTATTTAGTAATTTAATCATTTGTAAGGGTTTTGGGTGTGTATGCGTGCTCAATTACAATTATGTAGCCTTATTAATGAGAATTGGGAATATTTTCAATGCAAATAACTCAGGGTTAACAAGTAACCTCTGTTTTATCATAGAGCAACCATTTACTGGAAATAAAGTATTCATATATTCACTGAAACAGACTGAAAAACTATATTTAAAATGGTTATAACAGTGAATAATTTCATCACTTGTACCACTAGCTTCCTGGAGCAAATATGCATTGGTTAGTGGTGATTAATCCTGTAGAAAGTATTGTAAATTATACTAACAAAATCATTTGATGCAATATATTTTGTTTGTTCCTACCCAGGACAGCTATAAATGATACATTTTATAAGCTAACTGTACACTAGTTAATAGAGACACTCTAGAGCAGCAGCACAACCTGTGCTGTACAGACTGTCTGTAACAGGAGGGGGTTGGAGACAGGCTGTGAGCATGAACTGGCTTTATTTGGGTCAACATAAAACCCAGTTCCACGGGCATGAGTACACTCACAAGAGTTCTGCAACATTATTAATATCCAATAATAAAAAATAAACAGGGAACCAAGGTGGCAAACACTGACATCTCCAAACAGCTCAGAAAAGAGAACAGCCCAGAACTAAAAAAACTCAATAAGAAGCAGTTAAATAATGAGCCAACATTGATAGCTGTGGGAATAATGTCTGTTAGGATCTGTCTGTTATTAGATATTTTAATAGGATACTGAGAAATTAGATTGAATCATGATAACATTTTATCAGTAAGAATTAGGGGTTTGCCATATTGTATCGTATGCAATAATATCGCCAACATTTTTGATTATCGTGAGTGATATTATACCCTGAATTATTGTGCCATATCACCCACCCCTAATTATCACGGCAGAATAATACTTTTTTTGCTGTTTTTAGCAAAAGAAAAATTCACATTTTCTATGATATATCTAATTGAGACAGATTAAATCTGTCCAGTATCATTTATTTTACTTTAATCCTGGATATATGGAGATATATGGAGTGCATTATTAGTATCGTGACATGTTACAAATCTGTTACAAATCTGATAAAAGTCTTATATTATTTAATATAAGGGGTGTGCCATATCATATCGGATGCAATAATACAATTTAATTAGAATTGTTTTGCAGTAGTGTATTCTTATTTTTAAATTCAGTGTTTTTTCTCATATCGCCAAAAGTATCGTTATCGGTCAAATACCACGAAATATCGTGATATTATTTTAGGGCCCACCCCTAATAAGAATGGTCATCCTTAATTTTGTTGAAAAGACTGGCACTAAAATGAGTGTCGAGTGAGTGAGTGTTGAGTGAGTGGGAGCTCAGGGAACACCTCAGATTAAATTTGTTAATCAGCTGAATGTTACAACTGATGTAGATGGCCATCAGGTTGAGAAACAGTGGACTATTTAGTTCTTTGGTGTTTGAAGTGTTGCTACCAGGTAGATGATTTCCAGTTTCCCAGTGCTGTGTGATGCTTCACGTTGAAAGCATGATAGAGTAATTCCTCCACAGTACAAAACATGTCTACCTTTTCCCAGGATGCTCAATTTACAAGCTACACTTCTCTTCTTCTTAAGTTTTTCATCCATTAAAACTCCAGAGGCCGCTTTGAAAGATCTCTCTAATGGCAGCTGTTCCTACAGCAAGACATGAGCATGAAGAAGCTACTGAGATGTGCAGGATCCAGACAGCATATTATTGTGCCCTGGAGATCAGCACACATACACACACACACACATATACACCTGTCTGCCTCATAGGAGTGAGTAATATGAAAGTTCCATGAATATTTCAACGTTCACACGCCCCCATCTCTCTCCAATACGCCAGTGTGACAGCTGTAGGGAAGTTCCCATCTGTTTGTGTGTGTCGTTTGAGCAGCGCTCATTTCAATCATTTTCACCCTCTCTGTTTGGGATGCAGCCCTGCTCGCATAAAACCATATGCACAGAGCTGTCTCAGCCGCACAGGATGAAAAAAAAAGCCGTCAGCATCAGCGCTTAGCGGCGTCCGTCAGGCTGTAATCAAACGTCCACCTGTCTCTCCCCACGCTGACCAGACGTGAGGCTGGATGGAAAGAAGGCGTTAGCCGCACGAGTGACCACCATCCAATCGCCTCCTGCTCCACACGCAGCTGTTGCTGCTGTCAGAAAAACGCAGAACCGTGGAGGAGCAGTAAGACTGAGCACAAATCAGCAAAGTTTCTGCTAATGGAACAGAGAAGAAGACGTCAGGGCCTTTTAGACCTGAACATCTGCCAGACAGTTTGTTTCTGGGATCCTGCCAGACACTGAGAGAGAGAGCAAGATGAGGAGGGAGGAGAGAGAGAAAAGAGAGAGATAGCTAGAGAGATACACTCAGAGCTGTAAAAAGAAAGTAGAGACTTTTAGACTTTTTTAAAGAGTGTATCAATCAGGCTAGCCTCATTGTGTAGCTGCAGGGCTGCTTGGTATTATAGTAGTCTGGGGACACTGCTGTGTTCCTGCTAACGTGGTTGTGGGAAGTGTTATAATGCACCATATCCTAGCGGTGTGATGCTTCAGTGTGATGCTATGCGTTTTGGAACTGAAGCATCAGAGTATGGATGTCGCAGTTTGATGCAACAAAAAAAAATAATAATTCAATGAAAAAATAATGAGTCATTTTTATAGCTTATCAAAAAATGCCAAAGTGTGTGGTTGCCAAGGCAGTGGCTTAAAGCATGGAGCAGATGCAGTGCAGATGGTCCGGAGCTGGGGTGTGCATCTAGAGTGGTTGCGAACCATTCTTTGGGTAAATGTGGTCATTTCCTTTGCAACCCCCTTGGGATGCAGTGGTAACCAGTTTTACAGTATAGCATGGCGTGAGAATGGATGGTTGCCATTCCCTGTTCTTCCCTGTACCCTGTGCTTATTGCCAGAATAAAAGGGAAAACAGAGAGCGAACAGAGATTCTTACCCACACACGGCAGAATCAGGAATGGCTTAAGCAATATTCTTTATTTTGTTGTGATAAATATTAAGTCAAGCAAAATATGTTGTGCCCATGTTGCTCTGTGACAAACCTGCAGGTAAAAGACAGTCAGATTGTGTCAGAAAGACAGAATTTGGCACAACACAGCACATGTGTACAAGATAAAAGACAAGTGAAATCTGATCTGATCAAAGTCTGATCATTTACATTCATAACACATATCCACAAAGTGAATAAATATCCGATCTGAAAAGATTGGATTAGACATGTCCACACAGCTGTAAAAAATCAAATCTGTGTAATATTCGGACCAAATTTGAGTCACTTTAGCCTGGTATTGACCCCACAAGAGTCTGCCTGCAGGTTTCTGTGAAAAAAAACTGAAACTATTAAAAACTTTCCTAAAAAAAAAAAAATAGAAACTGCAGTAAGGTAAACAGTGGGCACAGTGTTCTCTAAACCGTGGACGATTTTCTGTTAAATGTAGAGTATGTGCTCTTTTTCATAAAAAACATGAACTTATGAACTTATACTTTATGGCTGTTATGACCCATGGAGTTTCCACAGGCCATACTGTAAACTTAAATTGTTTTTAAAAGTATCTGTTTTAAAATGTCTTTTAAAGTTAACAGTATTTCAGAATATTGAGATTATTGTTCTGTTAACTCATATTAAAAGGCTTTCCAACTGAGTTCATGCAAAAACTCTAAATTGAAAATCAGTAGAATGTGCTGGCTGTGTGAAAGTACTTTAAATATCTGTTCATTTGGCCACAGGGACATTTTTGATAACAGACGGGTTCATTTTTTGATAAAAGCTGGAGCTTTACAACCCATGACTCACTGCCAGTCCCACTTTGTGAGCTGTATGATAACAATCATCCATCAGTGCTTACAGTCAGAGTTTTTTTTTTTTTTTAAGTACTTGTACTTAACTTGTATATTTGGCGCTGTCATCCACACTGTGCACCTCACATTGAGCAGAAGTGACAATCATTTTTGTGATAAATTTTTTATTAGTTTTGAGTTTTTGTTAGTTTTACAATGAGTCAACAACACAAAAAAACAAAAAACAAACAGCAAACAAACCTACCCTCCCCGCCCCCCTCACCCTCCCCGCCCCCCTCACCCTCCCCGTCCCCCTTCACTCTTCCTTGCCCCCTACCGCCCCCCTCCCCTTCCCTGGGTGTGTTGATGGATCAGAAGTGGACAATCTTATCATTTTCTTCTCTATAAAACAATGGCTCTAAATCTGAGGGTGAATGTAGCCAAGGCATAATATTCTGTTCAAAAGAAGATGTAAGACACTGTGTTTCAGCTGAAGGAAAATCTCTAACAGTTATATCACCTCATTTTACGAGGTTTAACTTTATGTAATCATTAGTTGACTGCAATACAAAACTGTCAAATATTGGAGTGCTGGCTTGACAGAAAAAGTCAGCCATCCAGAGCTGAGCATTGAGTTACCTTATATAAGAATTCCTGCCTGTTACTGGTATTCACTTTATGAGGTGAACATATTGCTCCGTTCAGAATGGCTGAGTTGCTAAAGAGCTGTCAGCTGATACTGAGTCTCACATTAAGTAAAGTTTAAGTGGAGCTTTAGACAGAAATATTTTCCTAGGTATTGTGCTGTAGGCTTGCTGGTAATGAATACATTCACATATGTTTAAAACATCAAGACAAATCCGTAAATTAAACTAAAGACTTAAGCAATAATATACAAGAAGGAATGCAATAAAGAGATAAAGTGAAATATTGGCACCCATCTATTTGGATTACCAGAAATCTTGAAAACATTAGGTTATATCATACCTCACACACTGCCAAAGCCAATAAATACTAAAAATATACTTTTATGTGAAACTGAACTTTATTTAATTAAAATTTGCCCACATTTTAATCTGTTCAAATTATCATTTCTATCTTAAATAGTGCAACAGCTCATGCTTCTTCTGGTTTGTCCTGTAAGTGATGGCTTCATTTCTGTGTTACGAGTGTATTTGATGCAGTAAAACTTTAGTCACAGTGCTGTAATAGTACAGTATTGGAACACTTAGAGTGTTTCTCAGCCAATCACATCATGGGTTTGGAACTAATTACGGTATAATCAGATGCGGATCACAGCTTATCTTTGCTGCAAGCAATATGTAAATTTCAAAACTTTAATTTTTTTGTTCCTAACAATAAAACTTATTGTGTTGTTGGGATCATTTCAGTACTTTCCTACAATGTAGAAAGACAGCAGTTGTTATACTGGTGGAACTTATTTCTTCTCTGTATCCAGCAGTATATGGGCAATAAAGCTCTTCTGAGAAGGAGAGTGGACAGCGAGGAAAATCCTGTGGGATTAGAAATATAGAAATGTATTCAGTTCAGGATGTGTGGAAATGGAATTTTCTGTAACCTCAGACAATATGAAATAGATTCACAGCAGTTTCAGTCGAGCGTCCTGCATAACCCTGTCCTATTCATTTTAGAAGTCGGGTTAAGAGACTATCAGCCTTGATTAGAATCAACATCAAGAATGACAGAGACTGAAAAAGAAGTGTGTGTGTGTGTGTGTGTGTGTGTGTCATACGTATTTAGTTGTCCTTGCCTGTCAGATATGAAGAAAAAAGAGGCTTTTCCCTGAATTTCCACCTGACACATCTAATGGCAGCACAGTTACAACTAAAATAGGATCATAGGAAACTGCTAGCTTAATAAACACAGCATTTAATTGCTGTTGTTTTTGTGCGCCTATTTTATCAGTTTCCAGAAATATTTACGTTTCTAAGAGGATCAAGTGTCTGATCTGATCATATTATGATGTAAGAAGTCCCAACTATCTGAAAGGAATAAGCTTTGACTCATGCTTTTTTAACTGATCAGCACAGTGATTGATCAGTCTACACATACTTTTTAGTTGAGCTCAGAAACACTGAGATAAATAACAGATCAGCACATTCATTTATCAGTCGGTTCATGCTGTGGATGTTATGGTACTGCTTATAGAAATAAGTTGTTTGTTGACCTTCTCTGATAAGTGTTTGACATACAGCTTTTTTCATATAGGTAAAAGTACATAATATTTATTTATATTTTAGAATTATAGTTAAAGACAAACAAGACATGTCTAAAACTTTAAACAGTAAATGTATCCTAAAATTATCCTTTTTATAATATAATATATATATATATATTTCATAGGTGTTTTGTACATAACTCCATACTTGTATTCCATCTCAACCTTAATGATACACATAAGAAATAATTTAATGTAAAATTGCAACAAGCTTTTATTATTTCTGCAGCTTAATAACTAAAACTTCATGGGTAATGCACCCACTCTTATGTAGGTGGTGGAGTGTTGGACGTTTTTATCCAAGCACAATAAAACACGCAGCTTTGTTGGGTGGCAAAGTAGTTGGAAAGCAGAAGTAGTGCACTTTTGTTAAACAGTTACACATAAAAGTGCGAGAAATTATTTTGAAGCAGTGCCATTGAGGAACCAATACATAACCAATTATCGAGATGTGTGAGATGTGTGAGGAGCCTTTTTCTGAGATTAACGAAACTTAATGTCATGTAAACTTTCTAAGTATACAAATCAAAGGTTTCTCCAAGAAACTATACATCTAAATTAACGTAACACCCTAAGTGCCACTTAGAAATCTTGATTTTTTTGTGTAGAAGTTCACACCGCCAGGGCATGTTTAGTAACAGTGTGTGGGTACTGAACGTGTTTCCGCTAAACAGCACGTCGGCTGATTTGGGCTGTTTAGCATGAGGGGGATTTGCTCTTTCCTCAATGCTTTTGATAGCTTGATTTCTTCCCTCGGCTGTCCTGAAGCACTGCTTTGAAGAGCTTCCATGGTTTTACCTCGGAGGAGCTTCATTATGCTCCAGCCAGGCAGAGTCGGCTGTCTCTGTTTTCCTCCGCAGGAAACGGCATGCCGTAAAGCTCTGAAAATGTCAAGTGTGCCGAAAGCTATAATTACTGCATCCATTCACTGCGCTCGGAGACGTGACAGGGAGCCGTCGTTTGTTCTAAAACAGCTTGTTAAGTTGAAAACATAGGACCCTCCATCGAGCATAATAAACCTATTCATCACACGCAGGTATTGAATTAGGTGTGTATGGCATTTTAAGCTTTGATGTCCACATAGCCGAAAACGCAATACTTAACTACGCAGCATCGGTTAGGCATCTCCACGTGAATACTGGAATGGTTTATGGTGCCAGGAAGCTAATGGCTGGAGCTGGAACCTGCAGAGTAGGCACTCTGTTCCTATCAGCAGAAATGAATTTACTGCCAGATGAGGATATAAGTCATAGTAGAGCAGGTCTGATAGAGCAGGCCTGTATCGCAGGCTGCATGGTCACAGGGTTTTGCTTCTGATGTAATCAATAACTTTGCTGGGGGCCAAATCTACAAGAATTGTACAGGAAGGTGGGGGCTCAATGGATCCCCACTCAATAATAGTTGGGTTTAGCATAGACAAACATCAGAACACTTAATGTATACATGATAAAAAGTCTTGATTAGTCAATTAAGATGGCCATTAATTTAGAAAAATGGGAGGGCCTTGACCTGTTGGGCCCAATCATATCAAGTCCACTGATTTAACCCAAGTAAAAGATAAGAATTGTTGATTTAAAATAGGAGAAAGAGATTTGTTGTTATATTGTACTGGGGGAATGGATTTCACTTACATTCCACTCAAATCAAGTGCTGCATTTACGTGATAAAAAATTGGCTGGTTTGTTTGTACTTTATTACTATACACAAAAATATTATATTTTGGAAAATTGCTGTTAGAATTACTACTAAAACATTACTTTAGGCTTGATATTAGATGATCTCCAACTCATCCCAAAAGTTCCCTAAAAAAACACACTTCCACTGCTCCACATCTCAATTCTTGGGGCCTTTATACCTCTCTAGTCCATGCCTGGCAGTAGATCTGGAAAAAAATAAGAGAGCACTTACAAATTATGAGTTTCTTTGATCCTACCAGATTAAAAACCTCTGGAATATAATCAAGAGGAAGATAAATGATCACAAGCCATCAAACCAAGCTGAACGGCTTGAATTTTTGCACCAGGAGTGGCATAAAGTTAACCAAAAGCAGTGTGTAAGACTGGTGGAGGAGAACATGCCAATATGCATGAAAACTGTGATTAACAACAGAGTTATTGCACCAAATATTGATTTCTGAACGCTTAAATCTTTATGAATGTGAACTTGTTTTCTTTGCATAGTTTTGTTTCTGATTATCTGCAAATAAATGCTCTAAATGACAATATTTTGATGGGAATTTGGGAGAAATGTCGATAGTTTGTAGAATAAAACAACAATGTTCATTTTACTCAAACATTTACCTATAAATAGCAATTACAATTTAACATTCCTCATTCTTCAGAATGGGCATGCATCCACTTTATGATAAAGACCCCATGCTCATATTTATCATACACCACAAGTCTGCATTGTCAGTGGGACATGGCAAAAGTAATGGGACATGAAACTAGTGCTGTTATGTATAATCTTATTAACCATAGAAATGCATCCATAGTGTGTGTGTTGTGTGTTTGTGTGTGTGTCGCACTGTAAAACTCTCCTTTAAGAGGGTTTAACGTTCTCTCGGGGTGAGTCATCAGTGGCGTTCACACTGAATTTCTCAGCATGTGTGTCCTCTCAGACATTCACACTCACCCACACACACACACACACACATATATATATACAGTACACACACATGCACATTTACACACACACATCAACACAGACACAAACATATTCTCACTCAATCCAAGTATGTCAGGGTCTGTGCTGAAAGGGGTATTGATAAGGCCGGGCTGTGGGGTTTGCTAGACAGAGGGTGAAAGCGTGGCTCAGTGCAAACAGATAGATTACTTCCCTCGCCAATCACAAAGGCAGCGGACCTTCAGAGCAGCTCCAGTTTGTGCTGACACAAGCCTCCATCTTTCTTTATCAGCATGTGTTTGTGTGTGTGTGTGTGTGTCTGTGTGTGTGCACCTGAGCCGGTCAGCGAGGCGAAGCTCGGCCACTCCTTAGAGAACGCTGCTCCCAATTCTACAGGACTCGCTAACTTTGCAGCAGATAGTTTAGTTTTTTGAAGTTCATCCAGGACACTGCTTTGGAAGTGCACCTTGTGAAATAAGGCCAGTGGAAGGAGGGAGGGAGGGAGGGAGGGAGGGAATGAGGGAAGAAAGGAGGGAAGGAGAGGAGACTGGCTTGGGGACAGAAAGAGGAGTGGCAGAGCGATCCTACTGTATTGTGATGGGAATAACCAAAGACCTGGTACTATGTGTGTGTGTGTGTGTATATATGCCTTTAGATGGAGTTGCTCACATGGTCACTGCCAAGCTTTCTCTGGACTGTTATCTGGGGCACTGCGAAAATTTTCAGGCGAATTCAGTGCCCTCTCTCTCTCTCTCTCTCTCTCTCTCTTTCCCTCCCATCCTCTCTCTCCCACTTTCCCTCGTTCTCTCTCACTTCCTCGGCTTCCCTTGGCTCATTTGTCATCATAGCCTGATTATTTCAGCCTGCCTTTCAAACTCTTTCCAAGCTAGTAACCTTCTTCTTCCTCCCTCCCTCTTTCTCTCTTTCTCTATCTAACTATCTATCTATCTCTCTCTTCCTCTCTATGTCTCTATGTCTCTTTGGCTGGAGAAGAGCCATTCTGCCCTCTTCCTCCTCAGGCCTCACTGTCCCTCAAGCCTGGCCTAGAACATGACCTTCGAGGGTCACTCCAGCGTCCCCCAAGACCCACACTGTCCCTGTTTAGCCCACTTATCTCTAAACTTTGGGACTTTGGAATTTCAGCCTGAATGCGAGAGAGGGCAGGAGTAGTTGAGATTGTCTGTTTGAGTTGTGCTGAAGGGGAAGGTCAGTCTCAGATGGGCTCATTTGTCCTTGAAGCGCACCTCAGGGTGTTGTACACCGACTTTCACGAAGGTACTGCATTCCTAGCACCCTTAAGAATGCAGTAAAAGCCCTAATATAAACCCAGCTTCAACTCTGTCCCAAATTTAGCAGCACTGTAAAATCAGCAGCGCTAAATCAACACCTAAAGAGCTCATTATAACACTGCTGTGGAGCAGATATACTGCCAGTGCAGGCAGATTAAACATCACTCAGTGACAGTGTTATAGCTTCTCAGACTGCGTTAGTTTGACACTGATGGGTATTACAAATATAATATATAATATATATCTATGTTGGAGTGAATAATGTCTGTCGCTGCTGCTGCTTTTACACTAATGATACACTAATTTACTGCACTCACATGAAACAAAGTGGAATAATATAATGACTCACATGGAGACCACAGGGAGATACGGTTGGTAATACCAAAATAATTGCTTGTGCCCATTCATTGTTTCATCTGAACAGTTATCTTGTTTTCTTTGTATTATCTGAAAGGTTTGAAAGCTCTGTATCTTTTTTGTTATTTCAGCCATTTCTCATTTTTTGCAAATACATGCTCTAAATTACAATATTCTTATTGGGAATTTGGGAGAAATGTTGTCAGTAGTTTATAAAATTTAAAATAATGTTCATTTTATTCAAACATATAGCTATAAAAAGCTAAATCAGAGAAACTGATTCAGAAACTGATGTGGTCTCTTTTTTTCCAGAGCTATATAAAGTAAATTTCTGACATTGTAAGATTACCTTTTGTTGAACAAAATAGCGTGTGTGGGTGGACCACCTTAGGTTTGGATTAAACTAGCTCTTATGATTAAATACAGTAATGTGTTTGCTATGATAAATATGATAAATGTGTAAAATTAATGTGTGCAGTAGATTTAGGTTCTTGTGAGGATATTTTAGATAAAAGTCAATGAAAGTCATCAGTTCTTTTATTGTTTTTCCTCTTGTGATTTACATGAATGTGCTTTTAACATTTCATACTCTCATTCAGATGACTTTGAGTCTCAGGTGAGTGTCTGACTGCGGCCTTTTGCCGCAAGACCTGTGTGTGTGTGTGTGTGTGTGTGTGTGTGTTTCTATGATCTGGGAGTTGTGTGTATTTTCGCTGAGCAAGAAAAATGTGTGTGAGTGACACTGAAAGCTGCTCAAATGTCACCCAGATTTGAGAATTGCATTCGGCATTAGAAGAGAGACAATAGAGCTGGAGCGGTTTAGCAGTTGTTGTCACGGCCCGGAGGAAATGTGCTGCACATCAGCAGAATTGAGCTTTACGGATAATGACTCATTTATGCGTCAAATGTACAGAGAGTGTAATGACTTCTAAAATGCCTGTCATGCTGATATCAGACTGGAATACAGCGGTGAACAACAGACCAACCAAACAAAAGAAAATATATTTTATATTTTTAAAACAAGTGGCATATAGTTCATACATGCTAATGAGTGTGCTGTATCAAAGGGTTGAGGAAAGCTTATAAATGTGTTATTTGTGATATTTTTGTGGGTTTTTTTCAGTAAAAATATGCATCATGTTCACTTTCCCAGACTTGGAAAGTGCTTGTGTTGTTGCTTCATTCTGGAGTATAGCTGTTCATTATGGCTTAGCTGGCTTCCTCTACGTGGGTGGCTTGACAGCAAGAACGTGCACCTCCGCCGAGGAGCAGAGAGGAAGCAGTTCAGTAATTGATGCCTAAAAACAGCTACACACAATAAAATCTTTAAATTCTCTCTAAAAAGGTTCTGTATTTGTGCAAACCAGCAACAGACCATGCTGCAAAAAAACATTTAAATATATATATGAATTAAAGAAAATACAAAGTTGCATTACTAAAAATAAAGATACTTCAAATGATTCTTTGAGGGATGCCAGAAAATAATCACTCTTAGCTCTACAGTAGGCCTGTCACAATAAGATTTTTTGGATTATATATTGTAGCAGAAATGATTGTGAAACATATTTTTTTAAGAATCATTTTAAGATTATTAAGCACAACTGAAATAATGACAATAGCGTAAAAAAGCAATTATACCCTTTTAAAAACAACAAAATTGGAATAAATCATAGTTTGGGAATGACACTTTTTTTTCTTCGCCAACTGCAGTTCACAGTTTGTGTACGGGAGTCACAGTTATTGAAGCATTGGTCAGTTTTTGAAGCAGAATTGGCTAAAATGCTGTTCACTGTTATATATATATGTATATATATATATATATATATATATATATATATATATATATATATATATGTGTGTGTGTGTGTATATATATATATATATATATATATATATATGTGTGTGTGTGAACTAACATACAAATACGCACAATAGACAATATCACGATTATCAAATATTATTACATTCATGCTCATTTATTGTACAATAAATTGATAATGTAATTATTGTGACAGGCCTTCTCTACAGAGAATCATGATAGTAATAGGGTGCAAGTGTGAAGAACCTTTAAAAATAAAAGAGGTTAAGAACCTCTGATTCATAGCATTAAGCATATATTCATTGAATTTGTTAAGTAGTTACTCAGTCAGTTGTAGTATATACTAGTTGTTGAATCATTTATAGTAGATACTGAATCATTTATAATAGCTAAAGAAATCTTGAAATAAGCCCAGAGTTTAGCCTACTCATGTAACTATGTTATGTTTCCAGGATTGTTTCTTTTATGACATTGCTCAAATGACCATTTTAAGCCCCTTTATTTTAAAGTTTGCAGTAGTATGATATATACTGCATAATATATACTGTACTGTATAACGCCAGTATAGGTAAATCTTATGGGACAGAATCTTATAGTAAAGCATTTGATAGTATTCTTTCAGTCTCTCACTGGTTTCTGTGTTTCAGTGAATGTTAAAATGTCTTTGATATGTGCAATGTGGTAATCAGAGCAAGGGAAAGGACTTTACGTAATTCAGTTCTCATCTCAGAGCTGATCCACGCTGAAACGTGACTGGCTAATGAGCAGAATCTTAGGAGAGAGATCAGCCTGCCACACGGGACCAGCATCCTTTAATTAGATCACACAGGATCAAGAGCCTGGACGTCAGCCTTCAAGAGCCAGAATCCTGCAATTACACACATAGTCAACTTTAATAGAATCACTAGCATGTACGTCTACTCACTGGCCAATTTATAAAAGTCCACGTATGGATCTTATAGGTTCACTGTGTAGGTGAACAATTATGGACTGAAGCCCAGGGGTCATCAGTTCCCCTTCTGAAGGGCTAGAGTCCAGATTTATTTGTTCTAATACTTCTGTGAAGCCTAGTAATTAACAGGGCCTTAAAGCATCTTAACTTTCTAAGATCATCTTAACTAGTCTCGAGAGAGAGAGATAGAGAGTGGTCAGTGTGATGATGATCACACTTTAAGAATCATTGCTGTGTTTTTACAGGGGGGTTCTGGAAATCACACTGATAAGTTGAATCAAGTGTACTGGAGTAATAACCTGTACTGGAGTCTTGAGATGGTCAGATTTTAGATTTCATGTTTGCCATTTAATTAGATTTTTTTTAGTTTATTTAGTCATTTGTTTTAGGCCTGTCATGATAATTGTGTTATTATCTTATCTTATCATCCAATATACAGACATGATCCATATATTTTTGCTGCCCTCATTATTCCCATTATATTTTTGTTAGCAAGGTGATTCTATAAAGTTTTGTCATATCTGTCTAAAAACAGTGGTTTTATTTTATATAGATTTGGTCAATTTAATATATTTAAACAGGTTTACACTTTATTAAGTTTGAAAAAAAAACTTTGTTTTCTAAAAGGGCATACAGTGTTGTAATTTGTAAACGTGACACTGAAATCAGAGGATAGCCTTTAGCTCCTTAAATTATTGTAGACTCACTAGGGAAGTTTTCCAGACAGGGGTTAAGCCTAGCCCTGGATTGATAGGACAACATATTTTAGGACTAGGCTTGATTCATTACTAGGAAACACGTCTGACTCGCACTGTGTGAAAATGTGACTCATTGATTGTCTTATTGAGCATCATAAAGCACCCACTTAGGCTGCGTCCCAATTTGTGTACTATTCTAATACTAATACTATAAGGTACATACTATACACTAACCTTAGTATTGCATGATTGGCAGGTGTGTACACAACATATTAATGAACTAACCAGTTATGTACTTACATGGAGTAATCAAGCATTGATATGCCAACACATATCACTGCAATTCGACACAGTTTGTTACGTTCTCAGATTCTCAGGACAAACCTGACGTTCGCAAATGTAAAACCAGCAAACAGGATTAAAATATGATGGCTAATCCAAAATAGTGGTCAAAAAGCCAGGCCAGGTCAAAAACTCTAACAGTAAAAACATGCACATAGGAATCAGGCAGAGACACGGTAGAAAAAAACAAACAAACAAACAAGCAAAAAACAGCAATAACTGCAAGGGTGCAAGGTGCAAGGGTCAAGCCAAAAAAACAGAAAAGGGTCAAAGATACACAAAATCCAAACACAGATATAAATGCTTAGTATGCTTGACAGAATTTTTGGCAATACCTTTCAAAAGGCAAGTGAAACAAACAGGCCTTAAATACATACTCGGACAATCAGGTACAGGTGAAAGGAATCGCTAATTATTCACAGCTGCAGGGAAATAAAAAGTCAGGGGACTAAAACCATTATCTTCATTATCATTAACCACTTCTACTCTACTAGTGATAAAACTCCTGCACCTGGACTGCAAATGAAAAAGCAGGAGGACCAGTGAGTTTTTTGGCTTTCTCGGTCATGTGACATCGCATTCAGTAGCTCCTCCATTTCCACTCGCTGTTGTGTTTACATGGATCTCTGTGGAAACACGTGCCCGAAGTGTAATTACGGTGTGTGGCACTATACAAATAGCTATTTTATTAAACACGAGGTAATGAAACTCGGAGATATGGACGACCACAGTGAAAAAGTTCAGTGAAAAACAGTAGATAATTCAGCCTGTATTTTTCTCAGAAGACGTCTAATAAAACACGTACATGTTTGTTCCGGATGGGAATAAAATCAAAGAGGACCCCCATAAAAGAGAAAATTACCCCAGGACCCCCTGGGAAACTAATCCCGTCTGGATAGGGCTAATAAGCGTGGAAGCTGTTCATGGTTGGTTGAAGAGGGGGCTGTGACTGTAGTGTAAGAGGGAGTGGGACTTTGGGTAATGCAGTCCGAAGTGGAAGAAATAGGTCCAGGAAGTGTGACAACACTGCACTTTCATCATTATGTGTTTTTTTTTTTTTTTTCAAATATTGTTCCAAAAATGAGCAGATTCTCCTTTTCCATTTCGCATTGCATTGTGGGATAATAGTGTCTATCATATCCACACTCAAAAATTAACCAGTTCTAAGTATGTGTCATGGATTTTTGAGTCATTTTTTAACTTTTACTTGTACGGCTTATTTCATACTCAAACTAGATAATATTAGTGATTTGTATTAGCAATTAGAATGCACCCATAGACTTCCTACTTTTTACTTCTGGTCTAAACAAGAATTATATGGGTATAATGTACAGGGTAGAACAATGGCACAAAATGGTCTTAAAATAAGAATAATATGATTCATTACAATATTTCATCCAAACAAAGAATAGTTATCGGGACAGGCCATATTTGCTTGTTTTTTCCGTTTTTGCTTTCATAAATATTAGACTTTTGAATGCGAAACTGCTGTGTGAGTGTGGAATAAAAACTCCATGACCGGAACTGATTACCCCTACTGTAGACCATCTGTTGTCAAGCACAATTGGTCAGCTACCCTCAGCCATCACTAGTCAGTCTTCACAAACAGGATATTAGTCAGATATTATTTAATATATTGCTATCTGGACTGCAGGGACACTGATGTGATAATGGCATGGTATCATGGACATATCAGGGTAGGCATAGTTCCTGGGTTTTTTACACTCTAGATAGAAAATGGTCCACTACCCAAAATATATCCAGCCAAGAGCAGCTCTGTGGCAGAAACTGGCCACTGATGAAGGGCTAGACCATAGCAAATACCATGTTGGACTTGCTGCAGGGTGAATATCCACTCCAGCTCATATACTGTGTCCAGAAAGCCCATTTAATTAGTGAATTCAGCTGCTCTACTACTGTGCACCCACTGCTCGCACAGGGAATCAGTTCAACATGGAGAGCTTGTATAATCTTCATTGAAAAGCATCGTCAATAGAACAACATGCTCTGAAGCATCCACACATGAGCCCATGGCTCTGTGCCCTATGAAAAACCACCCTCAGCACTGGACTGGGTATTGGAACTGTGTTCTCTGGAGGGATGGAACTCTATCCTGGACTTTTCAATGAGCCGAAGTGGTTTGTTTGTGGTCCAGAACTAATAGATAATACTGTTAACACTTTGCTCATTATCTATGAGTACTTTATGTGTAGTTACATGATTCTGCACAATGGTACAGAGAATTCATGATTCGGTTCAACCACGGTATAAACCCCAGTACCCCAGTACGTTTTCGGTGAGGTTGGTGAAAAAAATATGAAGTTACTTTTTTTTAGTTCTGGTTATTGGTAGGTCTGGATGATGCCGTCAAATTTGCGTTACCATGTTAAACCCAATTTATACTTCTGCATCAAACTTATGCTGTAGCCTACACGTCTCAGCGAGAGTTTATACTTCTGCGTGCACATTACAATGGCTTTGCATCACGCTGAAGTTCCACACGGAACTCAAAGTATTTCCACACAGTTGATTTAAAAGCAACAGGCGGGTCCTCTAGCTCCTGTGTGTCCTTTTCCACCCTTGGGTTCACTGTTTCCAGTATCCATACTCATCCCGTGTGCTCAGAGATAAACTTCTCAGGCTAAAATTAGCGAATTGCTAGTGCCAACAGTGCTACAGCTACACTTTCCAGGTTCTGCGTTGCATTCATTGACTGCCTGTACCGTGTATTCTGTGTGCGATTCCTACAGCCCAAAAAATATGCATTTTGCTTAAAGTCCAGCTTAAGATGAGGTGGTCTCAATCTATACACAAACAAACACTGCAGTGGTTTATTAAAAATGATTGAACATGCCTGGAAGAACTGGAGATGTAGAAACACATACAAACATTGAGCCAACTGAACACTTTAAGCAGCTTGCACCAAAAACAATCGATATGTCTGTCTTTTCTGATGATTTGATGCTGGGCAATTTGATGAGCTCAAATTGCCTAGCAATATATAATATATATCCAATAGTACAGGCTGTCACTGAAGTGGGACAAACTGAATATTAATGTCCTTGATTTTGGAAGAATAATGGTGCGACCTCCCAAGGAAAAGAAACAGTTTGACAGATGAGAGCTTCTGAAAGCATGAGGATAAATTATTCTTTTTATGTCATTTAATTCCACCCCATCAGTTTCCCTCCACAATAGGGCTCCTGTCATTCACTGTTGTCCTTTTTCTTTCCCGTGGCCACAGCTTTGATGAAAGAGCTCGGGTGTGGAGAAGAGCTGTGTGGGCTGTCATGGTCAGCATTATGATGGAGCCTGGCTGTGTGCATCTGATGTATTTGATGGGGTCAGTATTGCGACAGTGGCTGGCTGTGTGTAGCTGATGTGTTTTATAGATGTTCTGATTGCCGCCACACTCTCAGACCTCTCATCTTTCGTAACAGGAAATGAGCTCTGGATTTGCCCAGTAGGAGAGCCCTCACACCCACACGGACAGACAGAGATAGGGACACACTTAGCCACACACATGCATAATACTGTTTAGTCCTGCCAAACAATATTGTGGGTGAGAAAAAGGGCATGTGTCCAGTGATAGAGAGGTCATGAGAGGCCTCAGGGAACTAATTTCCTTTTTTAGTAGTGTGAAGATAGAAAAATAAGAGAACATAGTGATATTTTGTGTAAAAAAAAGGATCCATAGATAACTGGACTATTATTTACTGCATATTACTTGAACAATGCACATTTATGGTTTATAACTTCTAAAATCTAAATCATCAGTGTGTCCCAGTGTGAAAATTCTTTATAAGCAGCCTTTATAAGCAGCTGTCTAAAGTTTGGAAACAATAATATATGTCCACAAGGACGAAGGACATATATAAGATAATAGCCATGTGTTTTTAGGGTGAAAATGAAAAAAAAAAATGCCACCATAGGAGAACTGTTGAGGTCAACATTAGATCTGGAAGACCAAGAAAAGTCTCTGACAGAATGACTAGTATGCTTAAAAGAAAGACAAATCAAAACCCAGATATGACTTCACTGACTATCAGACAGCACAATGCAGCTGCTGATGACAAACTGACTTTGAGTATTGATGATCAATACTGCTGTTGAGAGTAACAGAAAGGCTAAATTGGAGAGATTATGTTGTGTTTGGATGCACAGCCTGTCAACTAGACATAGATAAGTTAGCTAACGGGCTGAGTACCACAGCACAGGTTGTGGATTAACTAACTCAGGTTCAAATCACTCATGTTTATAAGAGAAATCCACATATTTGAGAGCATGAAATCAAATGAGGCACATCTTTTAGGCTGCTTTGTCTACTTAGCATGTTGTTTAATTTGCAACTACAGTGGGTGTCTGATTTCAGAGACACCACCAATCAATGAGCTCCCACATCACCCCCATCCTACTGCCGTCTTAAATGCACTAAATTATCTATTTTGACAATGTATTGAATGGATGCAGGTCAGACATTTAACACATAAGACACCCAGGTGCACTTTTCTATTGTGCAGCATTGCCTGCTAAAACTTACACTTCATAAAAAAGCCATAACACAGAACGTTAACTGTATCTTTGTCACGAAACCTCATGCTGTGTGCTGAAATGTCCTCAAAGTCACTTTCATGAAGAGAAGTAGAACTATTTTGCCATTACCAGCAACAAAGTGCCTTTGGACAAAAAAGAAAAATTTGAGTTTATGAAAAGAACGCTTTAAAGCATGGAGGCTGATTTATCATGCTTTGGGATGGTGTTTCCACGAAATTGATGAAAAAACAAATTCCACAAAATACCAGCAAATCCTGGATAAAAAATTTAAGCCATCTTTTTATAAAGCTGAAACTGAAAACAGGATGGATTCCACAAAATGAAAAAGAACTTATCGCAGCTGCTGAACACATTATTTTATTTTTAAGAATTAAACAGTTCACCATGTTCCTGTGCTGCTGAAGAAGCTGAAAGGGAGATGTGTTGTGTGCTGTGTGGACGTTGTGGGAGTGAAGGGTTTGATTAATATCTGTGTAATCATGATTGACATGTGAATATAAGCATTTAGTCGCTTCTAATTAAAAGATTGGAGCTTTATCATCATTTCTGATCATCTCTGCAGATTTAATTTCCATTTTTGATTTCATAAAGAAAGGTCGGAGATGATGACAAAACAAACAAGACACAACAAACACAAGCAAACACACACATGACACACATGTCTCACACCCTAATCACACAGAAGGATTTCAGTAAATTGCTCGTTTTGGAGCAATGACTGCAGCATGTACTGTGTACTGCGTGTATGTACTGTATGTAGTGTTGCATGCAGACTGCAGTGCATGGTGTTTAGTGCACGGCTTATGTTGGCCAGTTACCTGCAGTTCCTGTCAGGTGTGACTGAGCTCTTTGACCTCTGACCCCTGTGTCCCAGGTACTCGTTCCAGGACGAGGAGGACATGTTCATGGTAGTTGACCTGCTGCTGGGAGGAGATCTGCGCTATCACTTACAGCAGAACGTCCAGTTCACGGAGGAGGCGGTCAAAGTCTACCTGTGTGAGATGACCCTGGCACTGGACTACCTGCAGAGCCAGCACATCATACACAGGTGTGTATATGATCTACAGTGTAATATAAATTACATAGTATGACATAGTATGCTGTCAGCTTGTTTCCAACTGCTTTATGCATTCATGCACACACACACACTGTATACAGCCGTACACTAAAATGTGTGTGTTTTGAAAGTTCTGGTTACGGCTGATGGGAAAATCTGACAGGTATATTATTTTCACTTTAACAAAAGTGAGCAATACTAGCTGTAGTATATTTGAAGGCTGTATAAAATGATCAGATTACTTGGCAGCTTCTGGCAGTACAAACAATGTGTTTCTGACTACTGAAAGAAATTATTATTACATAATATTGTTAAATATTCATCATGCAGCAACTAGCAGAGATACATCTTAGATACTTGTACTTCTTGACTTCAGAATACGGCATAACCTCACAAGAAAGCAGTTAACAAATACATTAGCTTTATTTGAAGGGAATTCTGTTTTACACTAGGAGGGGGTGTCATGTAATCAATACCAGAGTTTCTCAGTGATTTTTGTCCTGTCTGATTGCATCATGTTATTTGTTTGCGTACTACACATTCTCAATCCCAGTCAGGTAGTTTATTGTCAGTATGTACAGTACACACAGAGGACTGAATTTACTTTACTGTCCTTCCTATACATTACAGCAAGTGCAGCAAAATAAAAATAGAAATAATACAGGGACAATGAAACTGAAACACCTGTCATTTTAGTGTGGGAGGTTTCATGGCTAAATTGGAGCAGCCTGGTGGCCAATCTTCATTAATTGCACATTGCACCAGTAAGAGCAGAGTGTGAAGGTTCAATTATCACGGTAAGAGCACAGTTTTGCTCAAAATATTGCAATGCACACAACATTATGTGTGCTCAAAAGAGGTCAAATTGTTGGTGCACGTCTTGCTGGCGCATCTGTGAGCAAGACAGCAAGTCTTTGTGATGTATCAAGAGCCACGTATCCAGGGTAATGTCAACATACCATCAAGAAGTACCAACCACATCCAACAGGATTAACTGTGGACGCTGTAAGAGGAAGCTGTCTGAAAGGGATGTTCAAGTGCTAAACCCGGATTGTATCCAAAAAACATAAAACCACGGCTGCTCAAATCACGTCAGAATTTAATGTGCACCTCAACTGTCCTGTTTCCACCAGAACTGTCCGTCAGGACATTAAATTATTGTGGTCTAAAACCAGGTGTTTCAGTTTCATTGTCCAACCCCTGCAAAAAAATGAGAGACACTAAATGTAACTACAATACAACAAGGTCACAGATATAGACATACTTGAGACAAGAGACACAATAGTGCAATAGTGATGGGTGGATTAAAGAGGGATTGACAGTACAAGTATAAACAAAACCTGTATATACAATAGTTTATACGCTTTTATAGAGGTATAAAAGCTTGAGATGGATTAAGGCTGGAGGGGAAGAAAAGAAGGGAGAGAGTTGAGCATCCTCAGTTTTGCGTCAGTGAAAGTTCTGACACTTTTTTATTTTGTAAAATGAAAAAAAAGACTTTAAATTATATTATTGCAGCAATGATGCATCAGCAGCAGTTAGAATTTAGTCTTCACCCTCCTGGAGTTGGGGCATCACTAGTGATGAGGGAAGTCCTAATGAGTGTGTTGGATAATTGACCTTGTGAATTGTGTGGAAAATGGGACAAAATTAGAAATAAAAAACAAAATAATTTTTTAAAAATAATTAAAAATAGTGAGTTTGTTATGGGTATTGTTCTTTATAGAAGTTTTTTATTTTATTTTAATTAAAACATATAACCTCATAATATTTTAGGAAGAATTTCTAAATTGACTAAATCTTTGCACTGTGACCCTGTTCACTGTGCATATTGTGTGTGCCCTATTTTTGCAAAGACACATACTCAATAAGTTAATTAATTTTGTAAATTGAACAAATAAATGGAGGTATCCCAGATATTTATTTTTATCATAGGAAAATGCTACTTTTTATCAGCCTCTGATAACTGCATTACTCTGTGTGAATTTCAGTAAACATGCACTATTTTTGCAAAAAAAAAAAATGGAAAACAGCCTTAGCACAGCATATGCCTTTTATCTTTTGGTTTATCTAGCATGATTTCTTATTTCAGGCATAAATTATATAATGTGCTGAGTTTAGTCTTGGAGTTTTTGTACAGTGAGGGGTGAATAGATGTAAAAGAGATTAATTATATGGAAATAAGCACATTTCTGTTAAATGTTGATATTTTTATGATAGCAGTAAAGTATAGATTCAGTATATCCTTTATTGTCTTGCCTATCGCATATCTCTTATATGATGTTTGATTTATTTAGAGTTGGTTTACGGAGAGGGGTTAAGCCTAATCATAGACTATACTTTCCTTATACCAACTTAAAATATCCATTCAAAAAGCTGTGTAGTCCAATACTAGGCTTTATCCCTTTCTGAGAAACCAACCCTTGGTGTTTCATTTAATTCTACAGTTATTAAAGAATTGTAGTTTCACTTAAATGTCTTACTTTGATGTTTTTGACATTCAAGCACAGTATAGGGGATGTACTGTGGTTAAGCTTAGAGGTGTCTTTGGACTCCAGCCTATTTGCACTAGCTAGAGAGTGAACAGTAAAGCTTTAAATGCCATAAAGCTAAATGTCATTCGCTTACTGTACTTTACCCTTGCTGTTATTTACTCAGAGTTTAAAACAAGTGACTGTTAGAGGCTGATTGTCAAATATGTGCATACAGTGCCCTCTATAATGTATGAGACACAAGGAATCAGACAGTGTGAACAACTCAAAAATCTATACTGACTGTCTAGTGTATCCTCGAACCTGTGCTTAAAACAGATGATCAAGCAAAGAGACCTAATATAATATTAAAAAAGAGTTCCTAGCCTTCTTTGACACTTATCAACAAATGCATGTGTGAATGCATGTGAATGCATGTTTTTGTTTAGGAAGTGCTTAAAGTGTGATCTTTACAACAATGGACTTCTTTAACCAGAAGAAGAGACAATTATACTTTCAAAAAGTTCTACATATAATCATTACCTTTTGTGTAAAGACATTTCAGATCATTTCTATTGCTATATTCATAATTTAAAAACATCCCATTTACAATGTGAATGTCACAGTAAGTACAAGCTTCTGCTTACAGAAATTAATTTTGATTTGTTACGGAGTTTTTTTATGGCTCAATATTCATTACTCAGCAGCTGACTTGACAATCTGTATGTGTTCTTTCATGCTCCACCTATTCTTTATTACAGCCTCTCCCCATCTAGTTCCTTGTCTGACCCTGCAGCACACTCCACGGTGGCCACACACACACACATACACACACACGCACACAACTTATACCCCTCACACAAACCAGAGACAAATAACCTGGACCCGAAAGCTTAAATGACTCATCATCAACTTCTAATCAAACTTTCAGCTCCATTCTCTAACAGCATTTTTCACTGGTGGCTTTCCTGGTACTCTTTTGCCTTCTGGCAAACAGACACACAAACACACACACACACACACACACACATTTATATCTCCTCTATTGTATTTCCTCTCTAAGTAAACTAGTTTAAAATCCAAGGAGCCATATTCTTCCTAAGGCCACAGAAGGTCAATTACGGCGCTCAGGCTGATTTTATAATTAGTGTCACCCGTCATTAGGGATGTTATACTGAAGCGAGGCTCCAGCTGAGGTCCTGTTCCCTCCACCGTTTTTTACTCTTCATTTTGCAAAGACGCTGTAGATGTCTGGGACTGTAATTACTCTCATCCATCTCCTCTATTGTGAGGTGGAGTGCAAGTAGAGAAAGTGCTGAGTGGAGCTGAAGGTCCAGGCTCAGCTTTAGATATTGCAGAGACTCCGCCGGGGCCACAGTTGAGAGCAACTATTAAACTCCTCCATTAAAGCCACTTTTAAAGCAAACATGCAGTAAATTATAATCGCTGGAGTTCTTAAGAAGCAGTGCGGTGTGCCTGGATGGGTTTGTGGGTGTGTGGGTGGTTGTGTATGCATATGTAAATAGGTTTGTAAGTGTATGTGCATGCTTGATTAGTTATTAGGTTATGTAAATGTAATATAGATCTAGAGAAAGCCCTAAGCTGGGACTATATTCATTTGTTTTTGATATTCCATGGTAAAGCCTGTTTAACCGAATTAAACTTTTGCTTTGAGTAAGCTCCGCCCCCTTGTTACCTGTTGTCAGGTGTTTCCTGTTTCCTGTCCCCTTCTGTATGTATAAATAGTTCCCTTTGTTCCTGTCTCCCTCGTCTGTGATTGAACGTTTATCATCGGCCAGATTTTGTGGGCCCATTGTTATCATTTCTCTATATACTTGTTGTGTTTCCTGTTTCTTCAGTTTTTGGTTTGTTTTTTTTGTTTGTTTGTGTTCATTTTAATAAATACTCGCATTTGCGTTCGCTCTCCACATCTCCTCCCTACTCCAACCTGACAGTAGGTCACTACAAACATTGCATTTTACTCTGACATGTTTATAAGGCTGTAATTGAAGTGATAGACATATTTTAGCAGAGTGAATTTCTAATCTTTTTTTCCATATGCTTTAACATAGATTGTGTTACAGAAGTGAGGGGATGGACGTAAGTGCAGAATAATTATATTTATTTAAATTAACAAACTAAAACAAATTAACAAACAAACAAACAAAATAAACCAAAGTTACACTGAATACAAAACTACAAAACACTAAACTTGAAAACAGGAAGCTAACAAACATCAAGAGACATGAAACAAACCTGATCACGGACAGCAAACAAACTAACAAAAGACTAGACAAAGAAGGCTTGAAACAAAGGGGCTTATATACATGAGGAGGGAACAGGAAACTGGAAACACCTGAGGATCAATCAAGAGGGGGCGGGGTTACAAATCACTGATGACAGGGTGGGGCTAGGGTGGAGACAGGACCAAAACACAACAGAAGCACATGGCTGGGAAACATGACAGGTAAACAGAGGGGCAGGAGCACAAGAGACCAAATGAGGGAGAAACACAAGGCAGACATGGGCTAAGCTGTGACAGATTGTTTTCTCTTACTATACTATTCTATCATGTTACAGCAAATTATATATTTTTCTATACAGACACTTGTTACATGTGAGTATTTTTTTTATATATTCCTGTTGTTTTCTAGTTACTCTGAGTTATAAACAGTGACTGATATGAGCAAATCAACTGGTTCGTGAACGGCTCATCTGTATTTTTTGCTGACGTATTTTTAAGTGTTATTTCTAAAGGCACAATGTAGCACTGGCCCAGTCCTGAAATCAGTGTTCACTAAACCAGTGCTGTGTAATGATGACCTGTTAGTTGTGTTAAACTCTGTGGAATGAGGCATCTGCTCTGTCAGAGTTGTCACTCAGCGATTTGCCAATGCATGCGTCATCCTCAGGGATTCGCTGATATGTAAAGTTGTGACTCAAGCCCCAGGCAAAGCCTGCCGCTGCTGTCATTATGACCTTTCATACGCTGCCTCAAAAGATACATTTTGCAGCCTGTGCACATTAGGTCGTTCCAGAAACCGGTACTCTCAGATCCACATCACACGCGGGATTGATCATTTATATTGATTTTATTTATGCAGCGTGTGATTCGCTTGTTTTTCTACAACCTCTAATGCCACCCAGGATTCATGAGCAGCGGATTAGTTAGGGTGGTTAGGTTTCTCACTGTCGTTAGTATTCCTCTTCATGGACATCATTGGCTCTGCTGGGAGCTGGCCTGGCTGGACTGAGGCCGGCCCTGTGGAATCCACTGTGCCGACTCTGGCAGCGCCAGCCGGTTCCACACCCTGGATTCCTGACAGGAGAGCGGCCGCACCGTGCAATTATTTTGTTGCACCAACTAGGGGAGAAGTGTCTCCTAGCAACAGTCCTACTGCCATGTCATCATGTTGCCCAAGGAGGTAAAATTAGCCCAAGCAAAGAAATCCTGAAAGAATGAAATTAAGAAGGGGTATTTTTTTCCCTCCTTTCTTTCCAACTCAGTGGTGTTAAGGGATTAGGGGTATTTCGCTTTGGACAATTTACTGCTTTCAGATTTCTGATGTGCCAGAAAATCCTTTGACATTTAGGGACATGGCAAACATTACATAGAGAGAGGGAGAGAGAGAGAGAGGGAGAGAGAGGGAGAGCTATATATACTGTGCTAAATTAAATGTACTGTGGAGACAAAAATAAAAACATGACATAAAATGTGCCCTTATCACTATATAATATTTTGCTGTTGTACAGTATGTTTAGTAATTGTGTATTAAAATATAAAAAAGTATCATATGTGTGTTGATAAAAAAAACAAACAACAAAACATTGTCAGCAGCTGGACCCTGAGACAGAGCAATTGGCCCTGCTCTCTGTGGGTGGCCCTCATCACTTCCATTGGGATGTTAGCTGATGTGTTAGAGCTGGGGATCTGGTGCTTTCCTCAGGGCACATTGGCGCCCCAACTCATCCCAGAAGCATTGGTTGGAGCACCATCATCCCTAAAGAACACAGTTCCACTGCTCCGCAGCTAAGTGCTGGCGTGGTGCCAACAATGTTTCATGTTTTTTTATTCTAGGTATTTTTATTATATGTGTCAGCAATTGGTTCAACTTATCTGAAAAGGCAAAAGCAATAAAGAGTCATCTGAACACAAGCTTCAGTGGAAAGCATGAGGCTAAAAAACATTTTGTTCCAAGGGTTTTGTCTCTTACATGTAAATACACTCTAAGACTCTAATAAAATGGTGTTCTTTGACTCAGACACAGGTTTCGTGAATATAGAATCTCTAACAAATCAATAATACAAGGAACCAAGCTTTTCCAATCCAGAGAATCCTTCGTGCCTCTGAATTGTTATTTGATTTGTCATGATTCTATGTAGAATCATAGTATCTTTAGGGCTTTTACTAAGAAACTCTGGAAGAACTTTGTGTTAAGTAGAATCCTGAACGTATATGTTTTTTATTCATGTCATAACTTTTCTGTTTTTGTTTATTTACTCATTCTAAAATGTACTTTTGACCATTTTCATGTTAAATAAAATCTATTCTATCATATCTATTCTGTGTATGTATATGTAACAGTCAGTATATCGCAGGCAGTAGGAACAGGAGAACATGAGTGTTGTGCATTAATCCAATCATCTTGGATGACCATCAGCAGTGTGGGCTCTTTGTGTTAATTAGCTGTGGGGGAAGTGGTGTGTGTGTTGGAGCATGATGGGGGCTGTTGGCTGTAAACAGTGAGGCACTGGTGTGTGTGTGTCTGTGTGTGAGTGTGTGTGAGTATTTGTGCGAGAGACCCCACAGTGAGGCACTGGTGTGTGTGCTGAAGGCATGTATGTGTGTCCTAGGCAATTAGCAGGCGTGGAGAAATCCATGAATGCCCCCTGAGAGCTGAACATTCACACCAGAAAAGGGCAACAAGGCGGTTTAATTTTATAACACTGCACACACACACACACACACAGACAGACACACACACACACACACAGACAGACACACACACACACAGACAGACACACACACAGACCCCCAGACCCTCTGATATTCTCACACCAGACAATTGTACGCAGGTAGAAGCTCACTGTCAGCTGTTTGTACCTATACAGAAGCCTTTTGGTGTCAGAACTTGTGGTGCCGAGCAGAAACCAAAGACGCTCTACAGTAACTGACAGTACAGTGTAGAATAGACCCTCGCCCAAATAGCAGAACTTTCATGTCTCTTCGTCTTCATATGACAGCTTTAAACCAAGCCTTATTCAGTGACAGTAGAAGAGATCAGAGATATGGAAACCCCCAGGACTTCTGACATTTCATCACATTCCTTTCTTCTCTATTACAGCTTCCAAAGACTGTTTAAATAGGATTGTTATCAGTGCGTTTCTGGCAGTTTTCTTAAAGGAATAGTTTGGTCTTTAATGCTGCTGTTCCCAACGCTGAATGAAAGTGAATTGCCATGAATTATAAATGATTTAACCCTTTGAAGTCAAAATGTTACCATTAGCTATTTAATCTGCTCGTTTTCTTTCATTTCATGTTTCATTGCTTCTGCATGTTTTTAATATGTAAATAGCTTCAGTGACTGTTGTTACATTGTTATTGAGTGTGTCACAAACCACCCTTTCCCAGCAGGAAAACTAACATAAATTAAATAACACATACATTTTTTTTTCTCGGATTAACCCCTTACATCCTGCTTTCATTAGTCAGATTAATTAAACTATTGTTCTTTGGTTTAGCATATATTGTACAGTCCCACAATTAACTCTTCTAAACTTGAGTGTTTGCTTGTAGGAAAAAGTGATAGACTGTCACTATCACACATACTTTAAATATCACTAGTACTAGCACACAGGAAGCTCCAATTCTTCATGGTCTTCCATTTTACTGTGCTTAACATGAGAATACACTCGCCTTAATGGTGGTATAGAATGCATGGGTTAAAAATTTTAACTTGTTCTTGGATGTATACAGTAAATACAGTTATGAGGATAAAGGTATTGGGGCACCTGCTTGCTTACCGTTTTGTTTCTGAAATCAAGAGTTTGCTATTATTGGATGATAGTCTTTCTACTAGATTTTGGAGCATTAAGGATGTAAGGATTTGATTGCAATTAGTGGCAAGAGCATCAGTGAGATTAGGATGTTGGATCATTGTTACTCTAAATCATCTCAACTCCCAAACTCATCTCAAACGTATAGGGTGGATCACCATCATTCCAGAGAACACAGTTCCACTGCTCCACAGCTCAAAGCTGTTTTTTGTTTGTTTTTTGCATGTTTATTTCACTCCAGCTCACATCATATCTGCTGCTGAGATTCCTATTCTATTGGCAGTACCTTATTTCGATATAGTTAAATGACATCATGGTTAAATGACTTCATCACTAATATTTGACTGACATTAAACATATTGCTATATGAAGTATTGAACTGTGAGTTAATTTAATAGACTAAAACAATGTGAATGTGTTGTATTGATTTATACTACTGCATCATATAAAATCTAAATGCTGTTAATCCTTGTAAAATACTAAAAAAGTCAAGGTGTAAATTCATGTGTATACATGATGATTTTTGTCTCCTCTACAGGGATATTAAACCAGACAATATCTTGCTGGATGAACAAGGTAAGGACTCTGCACTCACGTGTACATGTGCATGCGTTAGTGTGTCTATATTCACTATGATTCCATAGCCTCTCAGCAGACATATGGAAGTGGTCCAAGGTGACATGTAGGAGATGTGATCCCGCAGGCTGGCAGGCATTGCCACGGTAACACAGTCTGTCTCCATGCAGTAAGCCGGTCTCAGTGTCGGACACCCCATAATACTTCAAAGACAAACCCAGGCTCAAGGACAAGCTGCTCTACTAAAACTCTCCTCAACACGCTGTGTTTTTTCATTGAATGTCCACAGGTGTTCAGAATTTATTCACTGGGGTTTATTTAGCTGTTTTTTCTCTCATAGCATTGTGCTCTTAGTCTCTGAGCACTCAGGAATAAAGCCTCTGATTCTCTAGTCTCTGACCATCTCAATGAATGGTTCACTACAGAGTTGAGATGTCAGGCGTGCTTTTTAATGCGTTAAAGCCATTACCGGAGAGCTGTGTCCGTCTGTGTCGGAGACATGAACCTGCACAATTCACTGGATGTAGTAGAGTCACTCGGGATTAAGCCAGTCCTCAGTTGCTGATAGTGTGGCTGTTCCACAGGAGATGTTTTTCATGGGTTTTGTCACACAGGTCATGCCCACCTGACAGACTTCAACATCGCTACTATCATCAAGGATGGAGAGAGAGCCACAGCTTTAGCTGGAACCAAGCCATATATGGGTAAGAGCACATCTCACAGCTGCTGCCCAGGCTGTCTGCACTAGTGCTGCACGATATATCGTTTAAGCATCGCCATCGTGATTAAATCAAACACTTCATGCTGCAATGTTTTGATTCTTGACACAAGAAGGTGATACACAGCACTGTCTCTGTGTCTGTGAAAGTGACAGGCTGTTGCTGCATGAGGGGTGGGGGGGTGGGTTTGCAGGAGTAATCATGAGGTAACCGCATGGCCTCCATTCACATGGCTGTGCACGTGCTTGTAAATGCATGCATCGAAAGCTGTGCACCTCAGTTCAGCACAGTTTTGCACAGATATTTCCAGTTACAGCTGAAATCACGCTTTAATCCCAGAAATATGCTCTTATTTACATTTTAAAAAGCCATTTAAATAACTGATTAAAAGGCAGATTACTTTTGTTTAGCTGTTTTCTCGGGTTTTGACACTGCTCACTGACTCAGCTCTCGATTGGTCCAGACGCGAGACAACGCGCAAATGGGGGTGGGGCTGGTGACGTCATGGACCCTGCATTGTTTAATATCACAATATATATCATTACAAAAACAACATTTGCTATTTAAAATGTTTCCAATATCGTGCAGCCCTAGTCTGCACAGATTAGTGCTGGGTGGTATTGATGAAATGTAATGCCTGAATGTTTTCCACATATATCACAGTATCACAAGATCTTTACATTACGTCGATTAAGTTAATGAACCCATTCTTTTTATTGGCCTGTACTGTACGCAAAAAAACAAATCATGAACATGTTTATACCTTAAAATCAATGTGTCTGTTCATATTTTTGCGATAATACAGTGCATTTGAGACCCTCAGCTTCTTCCTCAAACCATGTCTAACTGTTGAATTCCATAGCCTTGTAACTCCGGATGTGAGTCACGGATGATCTCATATTAAAATGCATTTAAAAGGGCAGACTCTACAGATTCAGATTAGGTTTGAACCATATTTCTGTGCTGTATAATTGCAGATAGTCACAGAAGCATACAATTTAATGCACCGTCGCATTCGGCAGCCCCAGAGGGTTAAAAACTGGAATTAGCTTGTGTTGACTAGGTTGTTCTGTTCTATTTTTGCCTCTTGAAATTATACCAGTAGTAATTCTACACACTATTCTGAAATATAACCACCCAGAAAACACATGTACAGGAAATAATTGCGTTTATTTATTATCTCTGTGCATTAGAACATTAACAACCAGCTTAGTATTCAAACTGATATTCATCTCTATTAAGCAAAAAACTTAAGATAGGTAGGTAAAGAAATTTGCCTACCATACCTGCTTAATGCAGTACAAAGGAGACCTTCAGTGACACCTGTTACTTCACTCTGGATGCGTCAGAAACATGTTGCAACACACAGGCAAAGTTCTTTATTTTTGCATAGTTTAGTTATGGATTTGTGAAGTATCTTTCTGTTTTGTTCACAATATGCCAAATGTCATGAGACATGGGAATAGCATTGTTTCCTATGCCTTTTTTTTCATGTTCCATTGAAGCTAAAAATATTGCACTGACCTGTGTGTGGAATATGTGTGTGGGGGCTCCTGCATTTAATGTGGATGTGATTTCTGCCAGAATTGCTTGTCTGTTCACACAGACAAGACAATTTGAGCCAGATGTCATGGTCATTACCACCTACGGTGCTGTCTGTACAGTATGTATGGTGGGAGATTAAATGCCGACACTTTGAAAACTTAGGAAAATGGAATGTCCAATACATCTGGCAGCCACTATCAGCCTTTACTCAAACTAGATAATACCTCATTACATTCCCTTAGGTAACAACTCTCAATGAATTGACATACTGTTATCCCATGACTTTTGGCAAATCCAAGTAGCTTACTGTTGTGGAATTTAAATTACATTCAGAAATACATTGATTATTAAAAAATGGGCTTTAGTGTGAAAAACAGCAATTTGTATTCATTCAGTTTAGTATTCTGTTTTGTTGATTTCTGCTTGGCTGACACTTGGTCAGTTTGCATAACTGAAGCTCAGTCAGGCTTATTAGATTATTTTTCTTATTAGATTTTTCTCTGAAGAGACACTTCTTCTCTCTTTTCACTGCTTCAGTACATTTCCACACTTGATTTAGGAATTTTTTATGCTTCCGCCAGCTTTCTCACAGATATTTTGTTACCAAGAGACACATTCTTCATGAATTCAACTCAATATTCAAGTTTTGTAGGGCATTCCCTACAAATCTTCCAGAATATAAATTCGTCTCTCAGTCAAGTGTGTCGGATGGAGGCTTTGCAGGAGCCGCACAGGAAATATCTGGCTTGACGTGTGTGTACGTTTGGATTGGATTAGTGTCTGGTATTAAGTAAAGTCTGGTTTTACAGTGTATTAACTATTATATGCAGGGTGAAATGAAACATTTATAGTTTCTGTTTTACTGAGACTTTGTACTTTTGTCCTTCACAGCTCCTGAGATTTTCCAGTCGTTTGTGAGTGGGGGCACTGGCTATGCATTTGAAGTAGACTGGTGGTCACTTGGGGTGACTATTTTTGAGGTCCTGCGTGGTTGGGTGAGTGTTTGCTTGCATTCAGTGAGGTCATGTCACTGGAGATATATGGACCTATTACACCCATTTTATTCACATTATATTGCGGGGAGATATGTTTGATCTTTTAATGACTCTTTTCTTAATTTTTTTCTCTTTCCCACTATCTTGCTTTTGCTCTTTTTGTTCAGTTTGGTTAAATTCAAATAGCTTAACTGGGAATCAGTTTTCATTTTAAAAAAATGCACAAAATTATAGAACAGTTAATATGATTAGTGGTAATATCAATATATTATTGATATATTATATATTATTAGTGCTGTCAATGCTTTACTGCATGTTATTAATTTGGTCAAATGTAAAAAAAAAAATCACATTAACAAGTTTACAGTCTGATGATGTATTCAGGGTTTTATTAAGGGATGTTAACACAGTGATGCTACTATCAAGTTCAGAGAGTATGTAGAGTACTGTGTATTTATGCTAAAATATGGATTAAATCTCATCTAACACTATCTACCCCTCTGTTGTTCTTCTCTCTTTCCCTCTGTCTGTCTGTCTCTGTAGTAAAAACGGCTCTAGTCTGTTTGCAAGGCATATCAGGCTTCAGTATTTGTTATTGTCTCCCTCTCAAAAATACAATCAACCTTGATTAATCACAAAATATTTTGCTATTGTTTTAAAGCAACTGACACCACTAATCTAAATCTAACTTATTTTTTGTTATTATTTACATTTAAATATACACTATTACTTGATTAGGTCTTAAGAAGGAGAACAAGTCCTAAACAAAACAAAACATTTGTGAATAAAGTTGTGATTAAACTATACATACATTTACATGCAGTCTGTTACGTAAGTGTTGTATTTTTGTATTTATGGAAAGGAGTATGATTGTTTACAGTGCATTCAAACTCTCACTGAATGTGTCAGATAGCATTGATAATAGGCCAGGGAAACTGTATTCCATTGTGCTGTTTGTGTAATTTCTCCAACAGTAAGGTGATTTTTTTCTTTCTCTTTCTATCTCTCTTACTCTCTCTATCCTTTTTAGAGGCCATATGACATCCATGCCAGTAACTCAGTGGAGTCTCTGCTGCAGCTTTTCAGCACAGTCAGTGTGCAGTACTGCTCCTCCTGGCATAAAGACCTCGTCTCCCTGCTGCGCAAGGTGAGTGAAAGAGAGAAAGAATGAAAGAAATCTGTGCTCCATGTGTCTGTGAATGGGGGAGGAAAGGAAGAAAGAAGAAAGAGGGAAGGAAAGAGACAGGGACTTATATAGCAATTATTTGAGACTTAAGGTATGGTAGTACATGTTTGGGACTTAAGGATGTGTGCATATAGAATAAAAAGCATCAAAAAGTAAAAGTGGAGAAAATTCACACAGATTATTAGGCCAAATATGAAGAGAATGAGGCTGTATAAAAGAATAAAGGGAATAAAAACGAGAAAAAGAAGAAGGGGAGCAGGAACATCTAAGAGTGGAGAGGAAAAGGAAAAAGAGGAAAATAATTAGAGCTGAGGAAGGAGGAGGAGGAGAATGAGAACTGAGTGGAGGGCGTAGAACACAACGAGTGGGTTTGAAACTCTCAGAGAGAGAGAGAGAGAGAGAGAGAGAGAGAGAGAGAGAGAACGAAGGAGGGATGTAATGAGGGAATGTAGGAGTCAGGCAGTGAGAGAGAGAGAAGGAGAGGGAATGGAGGGATGGAAGACTGATATATAATTGGAGGGGAATAAGTGGAATGTGGCCAGACTTCGAAAGGGCAAAAGGCACCGTTAAGGCCAACTGTGAGCAGAAACCTACAGAGAATAGGAGTTCATGGAGGATAGCGAGTGAATGGATGAGAAGAAAAAAAGAGATAAAGAACAGACAGAGAAAAATAATGAGTGAGAAAGGAGACGAGGTCATCATAGAAGAGGTCAGATGTACAGAGAAGATGTCGATTGAGCTGAAGAGGTCAGTAATAAGGGCAAGGTGTATACTAGCAGTATCTCTCTGTCTCTCTCTCTTTCTCTCACCCGCCCACACAAACTCACACACGCAAATCCATACACCACTGAAATCTAAGCCACACCCTTGTATTCCTTGACCGGGTCCGTCCTGACACTCGACTGGGACGTTCATTTGTTTCGTCCGTGCGTGCTCAGATCGATTACTGCTGTCTGGACTCGGCGGAGACAGACCCAGTCGTCAGCAGATAATACCACACCGCCGTGGCCAAAAATTCCACAGATATGGTTTCCCTGACAACCGAGAACATCCCAACAGACGAGCAGGGGATCCTGTCTCCAAATCGTTGGCATGTGACACAGTCTCTCGATAAGCCCGGACAGCTGTCATCCTTTTATAAGTCTATCAGACTCTTAATAACAGAATAACTTTTTATAATCACTCCCCAGACAGATGAGCCCATGTTATCTCTGAGCTTCATCACTCCATTGCACTTATTTAAAACTAATTGGCCCTGAAAACTGATGCCTCACTAATACCAGCTCGACAGTGCCCCCTATGGACAAATGACTGTAGACAGATTGGATTTAATGGCTGTGGAGTGGCAAGAAGTGAGTTTTGGTATTTGCATACCAAAGCAAGTCTTGTAATCCTGAGAGAGAAGCTCTAAATCCATTTATAGGATGAGGTTTATAACCAAGCTCTACTGTATATGCTGCAGATTTTACCTGGGTGAACACCTCTGTTAGCTTGTTGGACACATTCCAAAAAGCATTTGTCATTAATTGTAAGACCATAGAACCATAGAAAGGAGGACAGGAGTTTCCTCACACTAAACTCCAGACACATTTTTATATACTGTATTTTTCGCACTATAAGGCGGCCAGATTAAGGCGCACTATCAATCAACGTCTGGTTGATTTTCATATGTAAGTTGCACATTATTCAGCATTAGTAAACAAAACTGTAACTCTTAAAAAAAAAGTCAAACGAGCACTGGATGTTAATCTACACAGATTTCTTTTCTGAAAACTGTTTATTTGGGTGAGTAAAGCGCTTCCGTTTATTTACAGTAAGTTTAGATTTCCAGATTTCAACTAGAACAGAATTATCATTAGCAACTTGCTGCTTGAGCTAGCTGGTGTAGCGGCTAATACTGCCTAACAGCGCTACACTGAAGAACCCTGAGTGTTCTGGTAATCCAGGGCAATTTTAGCTAGCGGTTTGTCCCATATAGCTTGTTTTAACAGGATAAACACGCACACTACAGTCTGATATACTCACCTCTAGCGCTTAGCGTGGTTAGCGGCTAATGCTAATACTGCTTCAGTCTCGGTGCTGGAGAAACTAAACTGAAAACTCCTTTTTAATGCTGTACGTCAGCAGAGTGGCTTTACTGCTCCTTACAACCTGAGCGGTAAAATTCATACATAAGGTGCACTGGATTAAAAGATTTTTGGCAAATCTAAGGATTTTAAGTACGCCTTATAGTGCGAAAAATATGGTACCTTGCTTTGTGCACAGGGATTTATTTATGGAATATAGTCACAGAGCAAACAGACCTTCGCAAAATGATTGCATCTTGAATTTGATCCTTTACTAGAGCTAAGGTGCAGAGCCCAAACCCTAAATAACATCCCAGATTATTTATTATCCCTCCTCCTCCAAACCTTTACTCAACAGTACACAATCCAGTGCAATAGGTTGCATTCTTCTGGTATCTGCCAAAGCCTGATTTATTTATTAGACATGCACCTAAACAACAATAGTTCAATTAAATACATTTAAATAACAATAATAAAAAATGCGATTTGCAATACAGGGTTCATAGTTCAATACTTATGCAATATTTTAAACATAGTCTAGGGTTGGAGAAGTGTAGGGGATGACATTAACATATTGAAAATGATTGTTGATTAGTGCACTTTTTTGCAACCTTTGGTATTTCAACAAAGCAATCACATTGTATATAATAAATAATGCATTTCACACCTCAACAATGCACTTTTTGCATAGTGAAATAATATTGACAATGACAATGTATTGTCATGACCTTAATCCATTAAGTGCTGATATCCACATTATGCTCAGAAGTGTATTGTGATGTATTTTATAACAAGCTATAATAACACATTGCTATATTTCTCATCCCTGTGTGATACAGAATACACCTAGTCAGGCTGGAAAAATGCGTAGGACAATCTGGAGCAGTCCTAAATTGGATTATGTCTTAATTAGAAGGCTGCAGCTTCTTTCCAATCATTAGTTTTCATGCAAAATCCTCCAAGGATCAATTTTTGGGCCACATTAGTTCAATTTATATATTCTCCTGTTAGACCAGGTCCTCCAATACAACACAATTGCTTATTATAATTATGCAGTTGACACAGACATATACAATTCCCTGACTGGATGATTATGGCTCTATAGATTTGTTGGAATTAGCTTTGTTTTTTACCCATTAAATAAGTACAAAATATAAATGATTGTACTTGTCAACAGAGAGAAACAACTTACTATGACTGCACACTTTAGCCCAGGGCTCTGAACACTAAAGACCCAATCTGAAATCTCTCTATTCACCCTCACCGGTCAGATCAAAACAGTGACCAAAACAGCCTTTTATCATCTAAAACCAAACAGAATCAAAGGTTCATGCCGGCTGTTACCTGCAGCAGGTTTGATCACTGTAATGCTGTTTTAACTAAATTGCCCAAAGAGAACATTAAAAAGCTCCAGCTGATATAAAACACTGCTGCAAGAGTTTTAACCAGAACCAAGAGAGCAGAGCACATTTATCGAATTATAAAATCACTTTACTTGCGTCCATTGAGCAGCAGAATAAATTTGTGAAGTGGTGCTACTAGTCTAGTCTGGGCCAAGATTATATTCCTGATCTGCTTAATATTTAAAAGACTATTATTTTACTAAAGCATTTATGCAGAAACAGAGACCATTCTAAAGGTTTTACAAATTTCAATCACCACTGAGGCTAAAACTAACAGAAATCACACCATAAAGCAGGGTAGACCAAGACACAGTTAAACCATAAGCACAACCACGAAGAAAGGAACACAAGGGGTATTTGTACACAGGCACAGACAAGGGCATGTTCTTAAAGAGGCAGGAAAACAGAGGACAGGAGCTCATGGAACCAAAAGAGGAAAAAATACAGACACAGGCTAAGGTTTGACAGTAATCATCTGTATGTGTAGTTGAATACCAAGACAAATCATGCAAGTCAAAGTCCTAGTCAAATCACCAAATGCAGGGCCATTTCAGTATTTAATATTAATTTAATTTATTTACAGTTATATAGCATCATGCAATCAATGCAAAATTATTCAGTTATGTGATTCTATTCTATAAATTGTGCTAAATAATAGACTTGTCAAGTATTTTCGAGTTTTAAGGCAGAAAGTAAAGTCAAAGTTGAGTTGCAAGTTTTTTATTTTATTTTATTAAGTCAATTAAGTTAATTGCGAGTAATCAAATTTGCGACTTGAGCTGGGGAATTGAGTACACACGTCTGCTAGTTAGCCTATTAAATTTCTTAATAATCTGTTCACACTAAGGGGAGTGAGTGTAGGTGTCTTCAGCTTCCTATTAGTGAGGTTTATCAAATTAATTTAAATTCACAAAGATTTTGTTAGAAATGCTTTGCATGTTCAGGCTCCACCTGGCATTTATATAAGCCAATGGTGCTGCAGCTCCACTAACCACACAACACCTGTCTCCAACCCTCTACAGGATGGTATGTATTCTCCTCGGTATATCTGACATTCGGATGGAAAGATGCAGAATTATATAAGCAGCTGCTGTTTGAAGGTAAAAGGATGGGGTTGTTTTGGTGGAATGCCTAAGAGACGGAGCTCTAGGCCTCCACAGATGGAAAATGTGCAGCAATTTGTGCTGTGATGTCATATTGTCTGCATTGAAGCAGGTGCAGCATATCTGTGCCCGCACACAACCCACCTGAGTTCACAATCCACTTAAATCTGCACCTCATGCACATACATACATCTTGGCACAGACTTATAGACCATTATACAAGCAGTACATCACAGTGTGCAACAGCATACCGCATAAAACACTTCTAATGCAGTCTAATTGTGTGGTAGCAGGGTGAAATAGAGGTTAAAGGAATGCTGGTTCATCTACTTAAGAATACAAAGAATACAAGGATAGGATCATTGGAAAGAAAAGAAAGAGCTTTGCAACATTTCTGTGTGTTGTATTTACAAAGCAATTTATATACTAGAAAAAGAAACCATGCACAAATAGAGGTGCAGTCCAAGGACAGGCCTGTAAACACAGGTAATCTAACCAGTGGCCCTGAAAAATAGCATGAACTAAATTTAAATTTCACGTCATGTGTAGCTTTGTGCAGTTTTCACTGAATATTTTCTGAATTTGGCTCGAATAGATGAGGAGTGTATGTTTATGCGTATATGTGTGTGTACTTTATACTGTATTTCTACCTAATAGGGAGGTCCGATTTTTTTAAATTGTTAATGCGATACAAGTTTTCACAAAAAACACAATTAAAGAGCTGCACTAATACCATGATTAACAGCAAACTCAAATTGCATTACCTGCATGCAGCAGAAGAGGATGCTCTTCATGTCTGCTCATCCATAAACAAGAATTATTTGCATGTTTGCATGTTTTACCCCCTGTATGAAGTGTACACTTGCTATTCATAGACCTCTCATAAACGGCATTCAAAACAGTTTGCTGTGATGATGGTGTATTTCCTGATAAGAAGTGTGGGGAAATGGATTTAGTGACTTTGGCTTAAGCCATCAGCATGCACTTATACGGGAGGATAGTACAAAAACATATTGCAAAAACATATTTTCCCAAATACAATATCAGTCAAAAGTTAGGACACATTTCATTAAGACTATAAAGGAACACATAAGGAATCATGTATTAACTTAAAGTGTTAAACAAACCAAAATACTCAAATTGCTCTTATCTGGGGAGCTGTTAACTTGCAGGTTCTGAGGCTGGTAACTCTGATGAACTTATCCTGTACAACAGAGGTAACTCGTGTTCTTCCTCTACTGAAGCATTTCTGATGAGAACCAGTTTCACCATAAAGTCTTAGCAACTGCACATGAACATACTTTTAATCTTCTTTTTTTTTCAGATTGACTGACCTTCATTTCTTTTTCTATTTTTCTTTATTTAGCTGAGTAGTTTTTGCCACTGTATACCTGTAAATCTGCCTCTTCACAACTTCAAAACTGATGCTATCAAACTAACATTAAAAGGGCAAGAAATTTAAGTAATTAACTCTTGACAAATTCAGCACAGCTGTTAACTGAAAGCCTGAATTCCAGGTGGTTCTATCTTATTAAGCTGGCTGAGAAAATGCAGCCAAATCTGCCATCTAAGCAAGAGGTGCCACTTTAAATAATTAAAATAATAAAACATAATAAAACATATCGGTTTGTTTAGCACTTTTTTGTTTCCTAAATAAAATAAAATAAAAATGCTTTACTTCATACTGTAGTATTAATCTATAATGCAGAAACTTAAATAATGAAAACAACTGAATTAAAGGTGTGTCTAACTTTTGAAAGGTACTGTATGGAAATGGGTAAAATGTATGTTTATGTGTATTATACAAATTAATTTTAAATGTATTTTACAAATGTATTCATCAAAAGTATTTTTCCAAAGTATGACCAAAAATGTAATATGGTACAGTTACATTTACAGCATTCCGCTGATGATCTTATCCAGAGCGGCTTACAAGTTTATTTCTATTATAGAGGGGTCCCAATGTACTGTTAGGAGTCTTGCCCATGGACTCTTATTGGTATAGAGCAATAAATTCACCCAGATTGGGAATTTAACCCCAGTCTCCCATATGCTGTAGTAGCTCACTGGCATGCAGTGTTGTAGTCTACTGCACCACACCAACCACACATATTTATTAAATACATTTTTTGACATAAGCTAAACAAATCTAGGACCTGGTTTGTATCTCATGAATATAAATGCTTCATGTTTTATTACAACAAGGTCTAAACATGTGCTATCTGTATTTTCATATGTACATATATACATGTGGGCTATGCATCAGTGTGAATCTGTTTATGTATGAGTAGGAGCAGCATGAAACAGAGAAGTGGAGTGAATAGAAGCTTGTGTGTTTGTTTTTCAGCTGCTGACAGTAAACCCAGAGCACCGCTTCAGCAGTCTGGCTCACATGCAGACAGCCCCCTACCTCTCAGATGTCAACTGGGACGCCGTCTACGAGAAAAAGACGGAGGCTGGATTTGTTCCCAATGTAGGAGCCGATTAAACACATCAGCACATTACACATACACATACACACTCAGTGTAAACAAGATACATGCTGTGCTTGCACAGATTAGTAAAAGAACACACGAAGATAAATGCCACATCATGTGTACCCATTCTTCATGGGTTATGGATTAATGGTTACAGAACAGCTGAGTGTGTTCCTTATTGTTCAGCATTGTTTGCTGTGTGTTTGCTGTGTGTTTGTTGTGTGTGTGGGTGGAAACAGAAAGGCCGTCTGCATTGTGACCCTACCTTTGAGCTGGAAGAGATGATTTTAGAATCTCGCCCGTTGCATAAGAAGAAAAAGCGTCTAGCCAAGAACAGATCCAGAGACAACAGCAAGGATTCCCAGTCTGTGAGTTAGCTTCACCTCTGAGCTTTTCTTCTCTATGTTGTATATGTTCTTCTAACCTCAAGTACCTGAGTGTCATATTCAAACTAACTAAAGGAAAAAGCACCACACACTCTGAGCAATGTTCTGAGCAATGATATAGAATAAGCCTACATAGAAAAATAATGATAATAGCAAAAAAAGTTTAAAATATTGTATATTTGAAATGAATTTCACTCATAAAGAAATACATTCCCATATCATCGCTGTCCAATGAAAAACAAGTAGAGAGAGAAAAAACCTTCTAAACATTCAATAGAAGTTCATGTAAAAAGAGTTTATTTCAGGTCATTTTGAAGTGTTTCTTTTGGTCCAGAAATTTTTGCACAGTGTAAGGGACAGTTTGTGAGTTCAAATTTTGTAGTAAACTAAAAATCTACAAAAATAGAGTTACTTGTTTTTTCATGGACAGTGATGATATATCTATTTTCCATGTGGGTAGAGGAATCATATTTGATCCCAAATGAAATGTAAATGTATTAATAAAATCCATTTGAAAATGGACAATGAATTTATTTAAAGTGGCATTCCGTATTTTTTATTTTCTAAACTAAAAGCAGAAGCATTTCTGAATGGAGAAGGGATAAAATACTGTGTTTAATGGTAACCCAAAACTGGAGTATTGGGTCACATTTGCAAGAGTTCTCCTGGCCACGTCACGCGTCTTTACGTACTTACGTCACATTTACAGCCTCTGAAAGAGGATCTGGCTCGGTTTTACTGAACGTGAGCAGCTGGAAGAGCAATGGAGACTTCAGAAGGGGAAACTCGGATTCATCCGCTCTGAAAGGAGACCACATCACACCTGCCATGTTTACAATGATTCCTCCACATGCTCAGAGCAATTACCCATTCTCAATTGCCCTAAATCCAAAAAAACTTTAACATTAATGCAATGCACTTTTGAAATTAGAGCTGTAATTAGAGCTGTAATGTTATTATTTTTTTAATGCAAAATAATTACGGCACCAAGTTTGACCCCAACTTGAATAAAGTGTGTGACCACAAGGATTTGTGATTATTGTATTAATACTAGATTCCAGTCTCATTACTCTACAGATATATTCTCTTGCACATAACTGAGTTTTTCAGATTTATTGCACTAGAAGCATTGCTCTGCAGTCTCACATCCTCTATCCCAGTTTGAAGGCAGAAAATGACATGTATTCATTCATTATTTATGTTTTTCTCCTGTCTGAGAAAGTATTTTTCTTTTTCAGTTTTATTGTTCTGTCCTTGAGCAAAGACGTGCAGGTTCACTTACCCTGAGTGTACTTTCACTGTATAAACTTTAAAAGCAGATTTTAGTTTGTGTTACTTCGTTTTGTCAAACATTCTCCTAACTAACATTTTCACATCTGTATTTTAATGTGTTGCAAAAAACAGCATTGTAAATGTGCTTCAGCTAAAATTACTTTTTTATTATATCCCACAACTTCTTAGCTATTTATTTGCATCTTTAGTTAAGGACTTTTTTGACAGTAGAGTGCTGAGCCCGTGCTGAGATTTAGAATTACAGTGACATGCTAACACCATGAAATAACAGTAAAGCAACTGATCAAGTGTTACCTCAGGGGATGGCTGTAGGATGTCACCTATATACATTATGAGGTGTTCTCTTGTGAGTAAGACTGCAGGATACATGCAACAAATCCTGCAAATGATTTCTACTAATTTAGCTGTAGCTCGTTTAATAAAAATTTCAATCAGCTCAACTCAAACAACTCAGATGGAAAACTAAAATATGTTTTTTTTTAAGATAGGAGAACTTTTGAGTTTAAATTGGACTGCTTTTAAACTTTTAACCCTGTGTGTTTTTTTTTTTTTTCAGACAAACCTAGATTACAAAGCTTTCTGCTCTGCTGGCTGCTTATGCAGATATGTGTTATTAAATGTAGTCTTTTCCAATGTTGTCCCTGATTCATGAGCTAATGCAGGAGTACAGGAGTTCTAGCTTCACTAACAAGAGGCTCCTCAGCCTCGGGAGCTAGAGCTTCCTCCTCCTTTATTACCTGGATGATTAAATTATGAAGCTTTCAGTACTGTTGTCAAGCCCTCCAGCGCTTTTGGAAATATGAGGCACTATTTTTGGGCCGCCCGGAGCATCCAATACGAGCGAAGGCAAGCCAACCACAATAACAGTGTCCAGTCTGAACCAAAGCGGGCCAAACACAGGGGCAGAGAGAGAGAGAGTTTCTGTAAACTGGGAAGTGCTGATTGGTTTTGGGCGGTGTATATGGTGTATATACTGTACGACCTACGACATTTTCTGTGCTTTTTGCAGGAGAACGACTATCTACAGGAGTGCCTTGAAGTCGTACAGCAAGAGTTCATGATCTTCAACAGAGAAAAGTGAGCAAACACTGAGAAACACTGTGTACATATTAACCCTTTCAGACCAGATACAAAGCTTTTCACTGTGAGCTGCATGATCATATTCTAACTTTGAGAAGCAAATAGGTAAACTGATAGCAATAATAATAATAATGCCATCTTTTATGTACCACACTAGAGTTTGGTTATTTGGCTGGGCCAAACACATAAAGCTATACCATTAACGCCAAGTTCACATTATATGACTTTTAAAGTAGTCAAATCATTGTACTGTTGTCTTGTAATCAGGACTGTTAAGTGTTTGTGATTTGAACACTACATCACTGGTCCACAGCACAAACCTTATCCAAGGCCTCTGTCAGCCATTTCCAAAAACAGACAGTGCCTGGAAAATTTGGCCTGAATTTGTGTAGTGTGAACTCAGCATAAGGACCCTTGAACAAGACTTCTAACACTATGTTCACTGACCTTTTTTTTAATGATTCACATGTAAGACGCTTTGCATTTGAGTATCAGCCATTAATGGAAAAGTTTACATTCATAGGAGATATTAGTTTGTGACTGAGTAATTCAAGCAATGACACATGTCTACATCATATGATACATCTCCAACAAAGAAAATAGATGAAACTGGTCGTTTTGGATAAAAGTGTCCACTAAATGTTCCACAGGTAAAAAACTGAATTTCTTTCATTCAAAGAGTTTAAAAGCAGCTCTGCTCTAAAGACTAAAACATAATATTTTTTTAAGTACTTCCTATCATAGTTTAAAGACAGTTTGTGTGTGTGTTTGTGTGTTGTACTCATTATGTCTCCTCCTATAGCTTAGCCTCTCTTCTATATAAAGGTATCCCTTTATAATTACACTATAAATAAATTCCAGCAGCATGCTTAGTCTCGAGTTGTGCTTTAGCTTAGCTGATGTTTACTGGCAGGGGAAGCTGTTACAGTATGGCCTTCTCCTCTGAGGGAGAGGATATTGGTTTGTCCCTGCTCTAAATTATTACCTCATTTATAATTTAGCAGTGTCTGTATTCGCTGCATAATGTGCCCTCCCTCAATCCCCCTCTCTCTCAGCCGTAAATTATGTGTTTCGTGTTTCTAGTCCTATTTTTAGCTCTACCACATTATTTATGGCTCTTTATCCCTGGCACGCAAGTCTGTGCCACAGCATTGCCAAACACATTTTCCACTGTCTCTCCGTGAGTGTGTGTGAGTTAGTGCTGGGATCTCAGGTGCATTCATCCCGCTTTGGCTGCTCAGGTTGTTTGTACACACAAGTATTTGTGGATGTGCCAGGCTTTTTCATGCTTGCACAGCTCACAATGTGTGTGTTACATTTAGAACTGGGTGATGTAAGCCGGTATCGGTGCTGATACAGGAGAGGTGATGGTAGGCCATGTTGGGAAATTATACTGAGAGAGAACTGAATAGGCCTAATTTTCTGTTTAAACATTTAAAAGCTAATTATATAATATTGTGTGACAAAGGATTGTGATGGCAGTAGCCATTAGGCTGTAATAGAGCAAATTTGTCTCACACAGTATCTGCTGTGGAGTTCCCAGACTGAGACATGCTGTCGCTTCTTTACAAAGTGAAGCTTTTAGTACTTTTTCGTGTTTGTCCAGCATAAAATCTGACTTTTACAATAATACAAAAATTACATTACTTTGCCAAGTTTTCTGACTGCCATCCACACTGATCCAACCTTTTTTATTCCCAAAACAGAAATGTAGAAATGCAGCTAGGCTGAATTTAGTTTAAAATCTCGAGGAAAATGTTTGTGTGGACAATTAAAAAAAAAAAAAAAACTCCTAAAACATTCTGATCACATGACCACATGACCATAAACCGTAGAACCGTAGAACCTCAGATTTTGGCAGTATTCAAATCAACACATTTACATATTTTTAATCAGATTTTTTATTTGAATGAGATTAATAAATCAGATAAGCTGGTATACATGAGTCAGACAGTAATAAGATTTCTATTCTGCACTTTACTGTCAAATTCGGGTCTCAATCAAGACTGCGAAAACAATGAGAAGTGCTGATAAATCTGATTACTGAGCTAAAATCTAGCGGTCTAGGCCATTATCCGATCTAAGAAATTAAAGTATGCTACCAATTCACTACAATCCAATTGTATTATTGAGTGCATGTAGAAACATTCACTGATAATAAATATTAGATTAATTGTATTGTAAAATATGTTTGCTTTACAAGAATTTTCCTATTTAGACTAACAGAAAACATAACATTAAAAAGGCACATAAAGCCAACTGAGATTAAGTGATCAGATTCAGATATTCAGTGGGTCTGTGTACCTCTGTGAGCAGAGCATCTGAGATTGATGAGATTGTGTTTTTGTACACTGTTAAAAGGACAGAACTGCTATGAACCTGCCAGCGCGGCGTCGCATGAATGCACATCTTTCCACATGGTTGGTGATGTAACTGATAATTCCCAGCTGTTAGAACATAAATATTGTGATAATCGTTTTTTAGGCTGCTGTTTATACCTGGTATTAATATGCATTTTAAGTGATGCAGTACAAATTAGCACTATTGTAAATTGTATAATAAGTGCCTTAGAGACTCGCTGTGATCTGACCTCTTTTAAATGACCTCCCTATTTTTAAGGTGGTCAGGGTCTTGTAAGACTCCAATGCTTGTGTAACAGAAACACTATTTTGCACTAATCCATGCTTACACTGTAAAGTGCACATGTCTGCAGTATTTTTTACAGATTGTACCAAAACGTATTGTTTATCTGTGTGTGCAGGTTGAAGAGGAGACAGGAGGAAGGCTGCATGGGGGGAGAAGGGGAAGGAGCCGAGGGAGAGGGAGAGGGAGAAGGGGACGGGGACCCTGACAGGGAGGGTGAAGAGGCAGAGGGCGGCACGGAGGACGAGGAAACCGAGGCCGAACCCGAGACCTCCAAGCTGAGCATGTGCGGCTCGGTCTGCTCCTCTCCAGGCAGCTCCTAGCGCCCCGGGCACAGCACCTCCTGCTGGTCTCTCAGGCGTCAGCACGCTCACCATGCCTATAAAGCCCTCAGTGCGGCCCTCTGACTGCACGCAGCACGGAGAGCTGGCCGAGTTAGAGCCACACACTGCTCCATACTCCTTCCCAGTAGCATTTAACACAGTACAGTTTTGGGTTATGCCTGTACGATCAGCAACACGGCCTCTTCTTTCTCTCTTTATGTCTCTTTCTACATGGCCCCTAGAGTAAGCTCAAACTTCTATGCAACATAACTGTACAGCATGATGTAAAGTAGACATTTTAGAGGTAACAAACCGCACAGATGCTGCCTGAGAAACGCATGACGACACCCAGAGCAATAGAGCTCTGCTGTAGGAGTGTTCGTGTTCATGTGACAAGGGCAGCAGATCGAGGATGAGCAAACGCTGTTTTCTGTGGAGAGAGCAGTTAATTATTGAATAGGTGAAAGCTCTCTGAACTTTAGACTAGCTTTGTTTGCTCTTTCAGCTCCTGCCCCTGAAAGGGGGCTGCCATTTACGGTACTAATGGTTTTGCATTCAGTTTGTTTCTATAGAGGCAATAGTCCTTGGACAGGTAGGAGGATAAATCGCTTGGCACCTGGAAAGTTGACCAACTGATAATTGTCCCGTCTCTCAAATGTGTGCTAAAGAAGTCCATGCTTTGTCGCGAGCAAACGTTGAATGCAGATTCTTGTTTAAGTAATTATATCCAAGGAGTCTAACCTCAAGAGTGACTTTCTAACTGAAGAGTCACTTTCTTATGTCTTACTTACGTCAGTATCTGTTAACGTGGATAGTGTTAACGTGGATGATTCGTTTTTTTCGTAACTCTCTGTCTTATTAAGCTAGCTGCTTCTGGCCAGAACTCTGCTCACTGCTGACCTGTTGCCAAGTCGGTTTGTGTTTCTCCCTCTGACTGTTAAAGAGTTTATTAAGATGTTCGTTTGTTTCTGGAGGGGTCAGTGTAGGTCACACGTCACACCACAGTGTGCTTTCAGTATGTACTCCAGCACCCTTCCATTCCTGCTGCTTATGAACTACTGTTGATATTCACTCCACCAGGGGAGTAGGCTTAAATTTACCTCTATAGGACACCATTTAATTATGCTATTTGATTAAGGTATTTGACAGTAAGTTTTCTGTGTTACATTTGGGGACTGTTGTTCTGCGTTGATGTGGCTTAAGCACTCCCCCTAGTGGACAAGAACGGGGCTTTTCTTTAGAGTAGCATTGTTTGCGTACTTTATGAATATGATAGTGGTTGTTTTAAGGTGGTGCCATCTATCTCAGTTGTGACATGTGGGAACATGTAGCATTCTCCACCTTAAATTGTATTGTTTAACTCTGTAAAACATGTACATAGCTAAAAGCAGAACCTTTTCTCCACAGTTTTATGTGGGTGCGCTTACCTAACTAACTTAAAGTTAAAGTATAAAGAATAAACAGATGGAGATGAAAAAACAAAACTATAATAAGAGGCTGTTGTGTGAAGCCATGCCTTCATACGGTGACCTCGATCTTCTGTTTCCAAGTGTGCAGGCACAACTTGTAGGCAAAACGCCAAAGCTTTTGTACCATTTGCATAGCCATTTCTAAATAAAAAATGAGTGCCTGTGGATGTTTGTACTTGTCTAACGTATGTGTGCGTATGTCTGTCTGTCTGATTGTCTGTCTGTCTGCTTTTGTCTAATTGATAATGGGAGTGTGTGAGGGTGCGCGAGTTAGTGAGTGTGTAAGTAGTGCGTAGGACCAATGTAACATTTGTAAACAAGCATTTATTGTGGTAAGTGAAAACATGGAATGTTTCTGAAATAATTAAACATACTATTAGCCTCAAGTGAGCATAGATGGAAAAGAAACACTGTAATTTGATGACACTGAGGCCATAGCATACTGCATACATCTCAATTTCTGCATGTACCACTAATTACATTGGTATCCTGCGGAAGGGCACACGTTCGTAGCTGCGTGGCTCGGTCTTCACCTCGTCGCCACTGACATGAAAACTTTATTACTCTTAAGCGGCTCTTCCGCCAGTGCCATCACTGCTCTGTTTTCCATTCTCTAGGACTGCTTTATCAATTGAAGATGTTTGACTGTACAAAGCAAAGCATCGTCTCCAAATAAATGTGGACGGCATGATACGTATGAATAGATTCTATTTAACTTTTGGCATCCCATAGGTTGTTTTGATGATACTGAAAATATTAATAAAATGTTTAAGTGCTCTGTCTCTGTCTGATTTATAATACAACAGCTGCATGCATCTGGAATCTGTGCTTGGTAGGTGATCTAAGGTGCACGCCTGTGTGGACAGTAGGGGGAGGTGGAGAGCAGACCATTTCACAGATAAATGGGTATAATATTTTGTAATACAATTGAGATTATGGGGAATGTGATTTCTAAGATATCTAGCTCATGGCAAAGAACTCAGCAATATTCTAGTCCTCCTGTCTTCTCTCTGTTTTCTCTCTCTCAATCTGAGAGAGAGAGTCTCATGGCTGTGGTTTGGGATTGCTCTCCTCTAGGATGTGCACTGTAGGTCCAACATTGTTAGAGTTCAATAGAAAGCTCCACTCAGGGCCCTCAATAGCATCCAGCAGGCCGGCCAGCTCCTCCTCCAGCTTCTGCACTGTGTCCTCCACCCGCTGAAGAGAAACACACAGAGACAGAACATCAGACAGATGAAGAACAGAGCTCCTAGATTAGATTACAGTGAGTGATTAACAATAGAATACAGCAGAAAAAAATACAAATAACAAGAGGAAGGAAGAAGCAATGCCGGGGAAGAGGAAGGGTGGAGTGATTTTTTTATATATGAAAAAAGGAAACATAAAGGACAGATGACAGAAAAAGAAGGCCACAGAGGGGGAAAAATCAAATTTGAATACAAATCTGAAGTAATTCTGTGGTGAATAAAACCTAATTTAGAGAATGTAAAAAACATTAAAGCAGTTTGGGCTTTAAAAAAAGCGTGCAAATGTATTTCCCTGTTTATTAGATAATGTCCTAGCGGTAGATGCAGCATGGTGGATTACAGCAATGAACTGTATAAAACATTAAGCTACTGTGATCCAGATTAATCCACAAGCTGTGAGAAAGTCAGCACACCATTAGCTAGCTTAGTTAGGTGGCTGGCTAACAACTTCTAAGATCACAGGACATTTCACACTTAACACCAAACTTTCTAGAGAAAAAAATGCAACGAAAAAAAAACTTTGTACAGTGTCTGTTAATGCAACTACCAACACAACTCCACATTATCAATAATGTTAGGATTAAGGGGCTAGTTGGTTGACATTTGATCCCTGTATTGAACAAAAAGGTCCTGCAGGTTTGTTCCAGACAAGGCTGTCTTAATCACTTAATTTCTATGTGTAACCTCACCTTCTTACAACATCAGTACAGTAAGTATTGGAATTAGACACTGGAGATGGACATATGGTGGTTTATATAAGAGAAAAATTAAATTAAAGATTGGCTTTATCATTGAAGCATATGCTGATGGTCAGAGCTACATGTAACACTGCAACCAGTCAGCAGAGGCACTAGACCTGTGGAGAGATGTTGCACTGTCCAAGCCCATCTACAGTCAATGGTAACAATACTACAACTTGCCCAAATGTATGCTAGAGGATGATTACCCCAATAAGAGGTAAGGAGAAGTGCTGGGGGAATGGTTCACAGGCACTGAGTTTTCCCATGGTTGCTCTAACAGAGTTTAATTTAGCTAAGAGCCACTAATTGCTGATAGAGACCTGAGGGTATCAGTCAGTGTTGCTGCCCAGAGAAAAAATAATTAAGGCCTGCAGCCAACACCTGATCCCTCATCCTGCCCTGGGACTGACTGCAGTAAAATGTCAGCAATGCAGTAAAATCTTCACACTGTTCAGGGCAGTTAGAATTTCACCAGAGATCTACATGTTGTGACAGAAATGGAGAGGGAGGGTTACCTTTTCCACTGCATCCAGTCTGTTGCTGAGTGAGTTTTGGTCCTTGCAGGTTGCTGTGATGGAGTCTCTTCGTGCTGGATCAGACTGAGTCTCTGCAGTACAAAACCATCAGCTGTTAAACATCTTAAATGTTTCTCATTACCCCTATTTATGTGCTAGATGTGCATTTTTGCTAGTTTTACACTGAAGCTACTGTAGTGCTGCCTTCCAGTTGGTATTTTCAGGTTCTAAGGAGGAAATTTAAACTGAGATGCTCCCACAGGTCTCCAACCTCGAATTCAGAATCAAAGATGTCATCAGCAGCAATAAAAGCAGTATAGTATTAGACAGTATATTGGCACTTCAGTCTACTTGTGTCTTATTAAATCAGTTGTACACAGTACTGTCCAGCATTGTTGTAGACAAGTTTCCATTATAATCTGATGTGCATAATACTATATAATCTCAGGATGTCAAAATGTCAAATATTTTTAACTAACATACTGACAACGTTGGTAAAGTAACTAAAGGTTACTCTTTTGTAACGTTTAGTTTCTTAGTGCGTTTCTTTAGAGCTGCTGCTATTCAGTTTTTCACACAGAGTAGTATGTGTAACTGCAGCCAGGGTTGCCATGGCGAACAGAAATATCCAGCCCAAAGTAAAAAAAACCCCACCCTTCAGAAACTTAAACTAGCCCAAAATATATGTCTGTCACACGTTTGAAGCAAATTGCAAAACATCTATGAGTGTACGAATTTGTATTTTGTTTATAAGGGATTTATACGGTGGCCGAGAAAGCCCAGCGCAGTGCAAATTGAAAAGCGCTGCAAAAGCACACAAAACACATCCATCAAAATTACAACACAGGCGCAACAAATAGAAAAACGCGCTGCAAATAGAAAAACGCGCTGCAAATAGAACCACAACACAACGGAAGTGAGTCACAACACAACGGAATTTTCCCGGGGGACCTTAAAAGATGCTGTACCAGCTGTATACAAAGGACAATAAGTGGCAAACAAGCTTCTGAAAAGTAAGTTATGTTTATTACCTGTGATTACCACGGTTGTGTGCATATTATTAAAAGTTCTGCTTCACAAAACGCCTTGTTTGCCACTTATTGTCCTTTGTACACATAGTGAAGTCCGAGACGTTACTGAAGACGCAGCTTAGCTGGTACAGTATCTTTTAAGGTCCCCCGGGAAAATTCTGTTGTGACTCACTTCCGTTGTGTTGTGGTTCTATTTGCAGCGCGTTTTTCTAGTTGCAGCGCGTTTTTCTATTTGCAGCGCGTTTTTCTATTTGCAGCGCGTTTTTCTATTTGCAGCGCGTTTTTCTATTTGCAGCGCGTTTTTCTAGTTGCAGCGCGTTTTTCTATTTGCTGCGCCTGTGTTGTAATTTTGATGGATGTGTTTTGTGCTTTTGCAGCGCTTTTCAATTTGCACTGCGTTGGGCTTTCTCGGCCACCGTAGGGTAGATTTATTATCAGTATTGCTATTTATCTTTAAGTCATGAATAATATGGTAACATTAGTGTTGTTTTAGTTCTTTTAAACCATTTCTTTCCAAGTCAAGAACAACACAATGAACTATTTACATAAAAAAAAATATATATATATATACACCCACTTTTTTGTTGTTTTGGTGTCCGTGGTAATTTTTAAAAGTAGCCCAAAAAAACACACCAAGCCACCCCTGAATTTTCGACTGAATTTTCAAACAAGCCCAATTTGGCGAGAAAACAGCGAACCTGGCAACTCCGACTGCAGCTCGGCGAACCAATGGGCCTAAAGAATGGGCGGGGACACTGTCAATCATTTTGTGCATTGGCCAATCCAGTGTGAAGTACCTGTCTGTCATCTTGTGCATCAGCCAATTGTTTAAAGGAATTTGGAAAAAGGCGTTAGGTATTTCTCATGTAAGCGGAAGTGCCTTAAATGTCGCCTTTTCAGATCAAGAGAACATTATTAACTTGGCCACGCTGTATATATAATATTTTTTAGCAGATGCAATGTAAAAAAGAGGGGATTTAAACTTTCATTAAGCCATACATGTTTACCAGATAGAAATTGCTGGTCAATGTAAGAATGCACAGCTATATCTTAGCTGAGATTTATTGCTTAACATTTGCTTGACACATTCAAATGTACATTTTCTCTTCTAATTATGCTGAATAATTACGAAGATTCGTGTAAAGTATAAGCATAAGAAGCCTACCTAGGTAAAAACACAGGTAAAACAACCAGAATCTAATTTCGGTGTTAAAAAACAACATCTTGATTGGCTGATGTAAAATAAATGATGGATAGGTTGATCTACTCTGCAATTGGTCAATGCAAAATGTGATTGACGGCTAAGAGGAAGAATTTATTTGGTTGAGGCAAAACGTAATTGACGAGCTCATGTCCCGAGTCCACGCCACGCGTTAACAACCCCGTCCCAAATCACTCCCTGCTGACTGCACTGCTCCACTCTAAAGACTTCTACAAGGGCGCGCGGTGTTAACGAGGCACACAGAGGCTTATAGGGACACAGCCTGTTTCTTCACCTACAGCCCCCACGCGCTGCACGCTGACAGTAACATAAACACCGCCGACAAAACACAGAGGAGAGAAAAGTCCTGGGAATGGGTCTTCATTAAGGTAGCACCTGCACTACGTTCACATATCTGTTATCTAGTTTTCTTAAACACACATTATTGCCATTATTCAGTAAATCACTCACATGAAGATTTTAGACTGCTTGAATTTACTATTCCACCTTAAATGCTGCTGTGGCCTTGAATTTAACGTCTTCAGCTTTTAAGGTGGAACAGAACATTCATATGTAGACTGTTTGTGACTTTTGCACAACATAAGCAGAAATATCTGCTTACCATCTACTACAGGATTAATGTAACCTAACGTGTGTGCCATTTTAAGGTGGAATTGAAAATGTGCCATTAGTAATGAGGAATTATATATAAGTTAATTATATATGCTCATATATGAGTAGTTCTAGTGTTCTAGTCTAAATCAGGTTATCTGCATGTATGGGGAAATTCAATTTACTAACAAAAAAGACACCAATATTACGTTTACAGACGTTTGTGATTATAGTATTTTTAATAAAACAATATTGTAAGCAAAACTAACTTGCATATCAAATTTTAAAAGAAAAGCAGATGCCCAAGTATTCATGCATCATGCAATCAATACTCTGATGTTTAACCTTAAAATTCAGTTTATGTTTATTTTTTTTAATAATTATTTTAAAAGATGAGCAGTGTTTATTTACAGGCCAAAAAAATATTGACAGATTTAGATTTTTAGGTGTCCTATGCCTTGGAAACAGCAGTGAAACTGTTGTCTACATTTTGCACACATTAGCATCTGACCATGATTTAAAATATGTAGCAAATATGGCCCAGTTTTAGTTGCCAAACGACATTTTGGCCCAGTTGCAACATGCATCTATGTTTTTGCCAAACTATAGCCAGTTATGGCTGTATACTGACACTTAGACTTTTAAAGTGTGACACAATTCACAGCTCCAGTATGAAGCTACACTATGTGAAAACTCTGTATACACCAAATATGTATTTCCTAATTATATACTTTTTTTAAAGGGGTTTAGTGAGTTTGGATCCTAAACTACAAGCTCTGCAGTGTTCTTCTAATAAGGTATGTCTGGGTGGTCAGCTATAATTCATTCAGTTTATGTTCCGGCACTGATATTAAACACACAGGAAATGTCAGGGAAAATCATTAGCGCAGCTATTTTTGGCAAGAATGATTACACCAGCCATTCAAAGGTAAGACAACCTTCAAACTATAATATTCTGATGAAAATGCAGAATTTATGTACACCTTCTTTTTGCTTCTTTTTGTTGGAGTAACAGGAGTAATGGTATTAACTACTATTCAGGGCAGACTTTCTACTAGACTCTGGATTTTGAAGAATTGCTGAGGAAAAAAAAGTGTATGGCCTTTAGTGACAAGGGTGGTAGTGATTTTAGGATGTTGTATGGTTACCACGCAATCTTATTCCAACCACCCAAATCATCCCAAAAGTGTTCGGTTAAGCATCATTATTCCAGAACACAGTTAAATATTGGGGGACATTATACTGTCTACCTCACCCCTGGCAATAGACATGGTGCCTGCAGATATTTATCTTTTTTAGAGATCTGATTCTATTGGCAGTAATTCTCAATAGGGACTAGACAACTGTATGCATTTGCGCATATGTGTCTAAGTGTCTATATGCATTCATAAGAAGGAGTGGCCAAAAATGTTTGGACAATAATCCACGTTGCTGATTTTGGAACATGCTCTATATTTGCTCTTCTTGCAAACAAAGCTCTTGATATTTTTTCTGTTCATTAAGGCCTGTCACTGTAGATTTCCCGGTTCATGTCAACTGTCATCACTGACTGACTGTGTCATCCTCCATCCAACTCTCTCCTCCATCTCCTGTCTCACACATTAAAAGCCTGTGGGATATCTTGTGTAAGTAAGATAAAAAAAATCATAAAATTAAAACCTGATGTTCTTTTCTTCCTGGTCATTACTTACACACATAAAAATGAGCAGAGATTTGGGTGTGGCTTGCATAGCCAAATCCCCTCAACACACACAGCTGAGCAACGTCCGGCTAAGCAGTTTACTCATGCAGTAAGAATGCTTTAGACTGGGTGGTGCCAGATTATTGAGACTTTTTAAGACCTGCTCCAGTTTCAGTCTCAGGCTTTGATGGATCTGAGTATCAGAATCTGATGCTGTGTGAAGTGTTTGCTGATGGTAACCTGTGTGTTTGATCAACACTGCTGCAGGTTTTCCCTTGTAAACACAGCAGGAGGGCAGTGTTTACTGAACCAGACACCGGCCTCACTGCTGATGGTTTCCATGACATCACTGTTCAGCAGAGCTAAGACTGCTCCACATTAACCCACTTCACTCACACTGAGATAAAAACATACACAAGTGTGTCTTACTCACGTGTGACCTGAAAACACTGCTGTCTCTCCCTTCCTGAACTTTGAAAGTGTGCATAACAGGAGCCCTTATAAGGCCTTATAAGCATGTATACAGTGCTTCTTTGCTATGTACCTTATTTTTACAACCATTCTTCTGGTAGTTTTTCACCTTCAATGAGAATATAAGAGCACTTTGTAGTTCTTTCATTACAAACTTTATTTTCCTCCTTTCTCCCTATTCTTTAATGGTCAAGACCCCACAGGACCACCACAGAGCAGCTATTATTTGTGTGGCAGATTATACTCAGCACTGCGGTAACACTGGCGTGGCCTTGAGTGTTAGTATGAGTGGTATGAGTATGAGTATGGTATGAGTGGGTCAAATACAGCAGTGCTGCTGGAGTTTTTAAACACCTTACAACTTCACTGCTAGATTCAGAATAGACCACTAGCCAGAACTAGTCAGCACACAGCATCCTGTGCACATTGATGTAGGGCTAGGAGATGACCACCACAAACTGGACAGCAACAGCTCAGATCAGAGCTTCTATTTCTGACTTTACATCTACAAGGTGGAGCAGCTAGGGTGGAGTGTATAATAGAGTGGAGGACAGTGAGAGGACACTGTATTTAAAAACTTTACCAGCACACCACACACACTAACACCTCATACAGCACTATGCTAGTGACACTGCAGTGCTAAGTATGAATGACCCACTCGCCAAATAATAGCTACTCTGTGGTGGTCCTGTGGGCTCCTGACCATTGAATAACATAGTATGCATTTGTTAGCTGTCAAAACCTTTTTTTTTTATATAAAAAATTTTGGACACAATGAACGGACTCAATTTAAGGCAACATATACAGATCTCCCTGTGCTCAAAGCTCAGGATGATGTAATATCATCTCACTGTGCTGCATTGCAATGCTTAACCATAAGATTTAAGCAGAGGAAAATAGACTGAAAACACACAATGACAACCTCCACCTCAGAGCGTCACGCATAAGCAATTTTGTTCTCCTCACATTAATAGTCATCTGTGCGGTGCGGGTCAGAAACATGACCCGATAAGAGAGGTTTACGTTTCTCCAGCCAAGAGTCTCTGCTCCCCGGTGTCCCGTGAAGGATTTCGCCTGTGATTTATCCCTGCTGTTACTCCTACGCTGCCGTCCCAGGGTGCAACTTAAGCACCATTAGTCCTTCAATAAGCGAGCCAAAGATATCCAGGACCAAATCCAATGAAATCACAAAGATAAATGAAGGACGCAGCACTATTCTTCTCTAAAAGTAACCATTTATAGCTATTCTTATCTGTGCAGTCTGTTGAGGCCTGCTCAGTGTGAACACATGGAACAGGGAAACTTTTTCTTTTGGATTTTTGGGTTTGGGTAAACAGTGTTTTGGCTTGTCTTGTATTTGTTGCAAAGACATGGAAGCACATGTGGACACAGTTGGCTGAGGTCTGTGGGTTCAGACAGAATGTTAGTATGGTCAGCCACTGTCTCTGCTGGACTCAGGCTTGTGGTAGAGAACTGTAGCAAAGCTAAAAGCTAACAAAGAATTAACAGCAGAAACCTAAAGTCTAAGTGGACATAAACTATGAAACACATTTGTATGACAGGCCATTTGTTCATATTAAGCATCCAGAAAATTAAATTAAAAAGATGATATAATAAAACGCAGCTTAAAAATTCTATTTAATTCACTGATCAGAAGGTCTATGTGGGTAAAGCCAGTTAGTTTCACCCACTAGCTTGATTTTAAACATACAAGTCTTAGTAAGATCATTTCCAATTAGTTTTGTAGTTATTAAGCATTGTATTGTTTTTTTGTTTTGTTTTGTTGGGCACACTTTCTACATTTACCTCAACATTACCCCAACATTAAGTTCCATTAGCAGCTTATATAAAATCTTCATTTTAGCTGGGAAACAACTTTTATTAAGCGAGATAAAAACCTGTCATGTTCAGAGAGAGAACAGCTGCAGCTCACTAATCCAGTAATTGATTGAACTGAGCTGCATGAAGTGGAGTTATAAAATAACTGCTTTGTTGGGTTGAGGAACAGGCATGAAGCCCCCAGTCTGAAGTCCTATAAATGTAATTTTTTCCTTGTTTACATGTTTACAGTAAATATTTCAAAGTAACCAATAGCACCCCGTCACCATCCAGTAATGCTAAAGCCTCTCTAATTCCTAGCTTTAGTTACTATAGCTAAAGTTCTCTAAAGTATTACAACTAATAGGGAAATAAGGCAAAGCAGTGCAACCTAATTCCTTACTGCTGAGTTCTACCTAGCATTGAGCCACTAGCTGCATTCTGGTTTTCTGAGGTCAGTAACTAAAGACTGGAGTGACGTATAACCATAAACCATGTATAATACCAAACCCCAGAACCTAACAATCTAACCAGCACAGTGCCATCCATCTGTTATCAAACACCAGCCATTAATTCAGCTTGGGAACAGCTGGCATCACCGGTTAGCTGATAGGCTAATCTGCTGTTTCTGCTTTCAAAATAAGAGCCCCAGGGCAGAAAATATAAATGAAAAGATATGTACTAAAATTAATTACTATTGACTTAAAATAATATTTGTTTGTTACTAAGAAAAAAATTGATCAAAATATAATGAAATGTCTAAATTCTGTTAATATTTAATAATACCATCTCATTTTCAAACATTTTAATCAGGGCTGATATATTTTATAATTACACAAACATATTTCAGCTGTGCTAGAGTGTAGTTACTCTAGAGTGTGGTTGAGTAGTCTAAAATCACCTGAAAATTTTCTCAGGCATGTGTGAGCATCTACAATAATTGTTGTGTCACGTTTAAGTATCTATAGAAATTGATCTAGGACTGTGAGAAAGATACAGTATTTACCTCATCTGTCTATCTATCTTGACTGAATTTCATTAAGTCTATGCCAGTTATTCTTTTACTCACTTCATTCTCAGTTAACATTTAATTGAACTCTCCGTTTTAAAAATATTTAATGATGAATGTGTATGAATGAATTAATTACAGAGCATGCAATTAATTGGGTTAATCTTTTTTTAAGCGGCTGAAAGCACGATTAGCCACCATGAAATCTGCAATGTGACAAAAAAAAAACTACAAATAAACAAAAACCAACAAATAAAACTGATCTTGCAAGATACTACAGGGTGCCTTCAAAGGTTGTGTGGAATCCATGCCTCAAATGATAAGATCTGTTTTGGTGGCACAATTGAGACCTACCTTATATTAGGTTGGTGGCACTAATTCTCTTTACGTTTCATTGGTAAATTATGTTGTTTTGTATACGATTTTAGTGTGGATTCTATAGCAACTCTTAGTCTGTGCTGCCTGTGTGAGTTAGTTGGGAGCCAGCCAACACTGCGACACAAGGGGCCCCCAATTGTTGCACAATGATGTAGCACAATGACTCAGGCCTGCTGCCCTGATGTGGACCAGAAATTACAGCAGTGGGTAGTTCTAAATTACAACAAAAGTTGTAGTACTAAAGCAGATCAGTTTTTTAAATAAGTGTTTTGTATATTTCTTGTGAGTGTGTGTCAAAAACAACAGCACAGTTTAGACAAGCAATGTGTGAGTGTGTTTGGCCACGTAAAATGCAGTTGGTAATGATGTGTGAGTTTTGGACCGGCTGTGACATCACCCGGAGAAATAATCATACACAAAGGCAACAAGTTACAACTGAAAAATATGCCCCACTCATCTCACACACTCACAAACCCATTATTCAACAGCTGGAGGCCCCTGGAGTAGCGACAGCACCATAATGCAGTACACAGAGTCCGCCTCAGATTGGGGTTAGTAAAATAAAGGAGAACAGAATTGGGCTTCAGTCTCTCTTTGCTGTTGAATAATAGTGGGTCTGAGCAGGCCAGTGGAAAATGTGTGTAACTGTAATGTGTTTGTTAACCTCAGTTAACTGTGCTTGGTGGAGTATTTCCCAGATCAATAGAAGTGCAAAGAGACAGCAAGAGCAGGAAAAAATTTAGAGAGCGTAAGAAAGAGACAGAGGGAGCCTTTCTGTATTTGGGAGTGAATGAGAATATTTCTCCATTCTTAGGAAATGAGATCACACACAAAAACATTCCCGTAATTATTTCAAATTTCTCTGCCAGTGAAGTCACCAGAACTACTCAAGCTACACAAGCTTTAGCCCTGCAGAGAATATCTTAGCTCAGTTTGCTTGGTTGCTAGGTGTAAATGCTCTATAATGGCTGAAGTTAACTATGGTATATCATGCATGAAATGTGCATGTCCACTGTGAGCTTACACTGCCCTGTCATTCAGAACCGAGCTAAGCAGAGCCAAATCAGAACCAGATGTTCCAGCTCCGTAAAACGCACACACACGTTATTAAATTTCATGAATCTAATATTCACTCCAGTATTACTACAGTATTTCTTGATTCTTTTCTCTTGTTTTTACACAAATCACTCTTCTGGAAATCTTCTTCACAGAGAGTCAGAATTGCAGGCTGTTTAGATATGTGACTTGGTGAGTCCAAATTTGCCTATATAGATTTCGAAAGCCCACATTCTCCACTTCACACTTTATGAGTGCCTACCTGCAGAAATCTGACCAATCAGGAGCAGTAAGAGGCTGATGCAGGTGGAGCACTGGGCCATGACTCAGAGCTGATACAAAATCCAGCTACAGGGAAAGAAGAGGGTTGTTTGGTTGTTTGTTTGACAGACAAAATACAGCACAAATACAGCAGACTATACAGTAAATACACAAAAACACAACTGAACACAGCTATGTGTATAGAGTTATGCAAAAGCTTGGAAACACTGGTCAGATTAGTTTTTTTTTTTTGAATATCTTACAAATACACTGACATTAATGGGATAGCCGTTTGCAAACACTGTATAAATTGTGAGATGTTACCTTGTGAGTGACTCTGAACACTGTCCAGTGTACTTATGAATTATCAGAGTTTGAGCAAAACCTTATAGTAGGTATTTCTTAATGTCACATGCTTACTGGTAGTATGTCTTATGGCATAGGGAATCATGATAAATGATTGTGACTGGCAGTGTCTGGCTAGAACTGCCCGTACATAAACATAAACATACAAGTGAAAAAAGAGACAAAATCATGGGATCCAACACATATAATTTACCTTAGATGCCCAGATTTTAATATAACTGTATGTGTATTAGTGTTCAGGCATACAGTGTGTCTATACACTAATCCAGAGCCAGATTAAAAATCGGAGCTCTGTAAACTTCTGAGGTTCTTCAACACACAGTCAGAACAGGAAAGTAATTCATGCACACATGAAGGAAAAGTAGAGGAAGTGAGATGAGTTTACCTTAAAACTTGTGGTGGGCTTCTAGCTGTTCGTGACTCTCTTTCCCTCCTCAGTCACTGCTTTTCTGTCTCTCTCTTTTTCACTCTGCGTTTTGCCTCTTTTCCTAATGAAAACACTCAGCGCAGGACAAGAGTGGTCTCTTTTTGGAGGAGGGCAAAGCGAGAGAGTGACAGAGAGTGAGAAAAAAAGAGAGAGAGAGATGGGTGGGGGGGCTGGGTGTGTGTGAAGTTGAGCAGTGGGCCTGTGGGGTGGGACTATTTTTTTTTCTCCAGCAGAATTGAAACAGAGCTGAAGCCAAGCCAGCAAACCTCAGGAAGTATGCACATGCAAGTAGTGCATGCATGCGTGTGTGTAAGCATATGTTTGCTTGGAGCAAGTAGTAATCTAATAAATTGAACATAGCCATGCGATCAGTACTAGTGCTGCACAATTTTGAACACTGGAGTATGTTTGTTGTTTGCATTGTAATATTAAAAAATACAAGATTGTTTGACAGATTTATCCATAAGTCAAAGATCCAACATGTCAGTATGTTGTGGCGTGGCGTGGCGTGGCGTGGTGTCTGTATTCCCTGCTCTCATTGACCACAGTAGTCATCCGCTGAGGCTCATAGAGCAAGCGCACTTCTTGTGTAAAATGGTTAACTGGGTCTTTTTGGAGTTAGTTCGTGTTGATCAGTCATATGAGTTGTGTTCTCAGTGGACCTGTGTGCCACAGGACAGTAGGTGGTTACTGTAGACGAAGCACAGAGTGGTAAATGAGACAAAATAAATACACACAAAACCCCAAATATGGGCATAAACAACATGAAAGTCACTGTAAAGGGATTTTATCCCAATTAATTTTGGAGCATTTCTATTGGCCCGTTCAGCATTAAATTTTAAGTTTCTAACATTCAGTAGAAACAACGATGCAATCTTTTGTCTATTTTGTAAGATAAGATTCTGATTTTGAATACAAAAAATACATTTTACATAAAATGTATCACTATATTTATGCACTAAATATTCTGCATATAAACAGCAACCAAACAATTATGCAAAAAATACACTTACACCTTACAAAGTAGACTGCTTTAAGACAGAGTAGCATAATTATCACAATGTATGTTTTTTTTTTATTGTTACAAAAATCGACCATATTATTGTGTGAGATAGGATATGGCACACCGCTTACATTCTGTCCAAAAGTGCAAAACAGCAAAAATGGGGATTCATGGTTTTGTGTGTCATTTTAATAACGTTTTCTTTTTTCTTCTGTTTATTTCAGCTAATGAACACACTGAGAGAAAAAGGAAGAGAGAGTGAGCACCTGCAAGAGAGAGAGTTTGCAGTGTAAACATGTCCATCTATATTAGGCCGACAGTACTTGGCATGGTCTACTGGTCAAGCACTGTCTGCTCCCATAATCCTGAAAGGCAGAAAGGATAAGCAGAGGAAGGAAAGGGTCACTAAAAAGGTACAGAACAGTGTGCATGCCTCGTGGAACTTAAATGTTTGTAATGTTTAGCCTAAAAATTCATATTATGCCATTATTTGTGTTGCCGGGTCAGTAAAAGACGACAGTGGTTTTGATGGCACAATTTGTAACACACAGCAGTTGATACAGGGACAATCCATGCATGCCTATTCAGCAAGCAAAAAAATAGCCTTAGAGTCATAAAATTGTGGATGAGCTGCTTCCCTACCTGAGCCTGTTTAATCTGAGTGTACACACACACACAATCATGTGGACACTTGCTGTGTGCTCATCTCCTTGTCCTCATACACACCTCACACCTGCAGTGTGTGGTTGCAAAAGGGACACAGATAAAGAGGAAGAGGAGGATGGGGAACCCCACCAGCAGCCTGTGCGGGAAATGGAATTGTAGTAAGGCCAGAGAGCTTTCGAACCCGCCAGCAAATGAAAAGTTTTCCAGAGCAGATAAAACAGCTGAAAGAATGGAGATTCAGAGCAGTTGGCTATTTGAGACTGAAATTGTTTATTGTTTATATCATCACCTAAAACTCAACCCCAGCAAGACTGACCTTCTGTTCATCCCAGGAACTACAAGCCCTCACAACAATCTCTCCATCTCCTTCGAGAACTCACTGGTCACTCCATCGGCAGAAGCAAGAAGCCTCGGTGTAGTAATGGATGACCAGTTATCGTTCTCGAGCCATATTGCAAATCTGACTCGGTCATGCAGATTTCTCCTGTACAACATCCGAAGAATTCGACCGTTTCTGTCTCAGGATGCCACTCAGGTGCTTGTGCAGTCTCTTGTCATCTCAAGACTTGACTACTGCAACTCTCTACTGGCTGGTCTTCCACTGCGAGCCACCAAACCACTACAGTTAATTCAGAACGCGGCAGCACGACTCGTCTTCAATCTTCCGAAGTTCAGTCATGTGACTCCTTTGCTGCGTTCCCTCCACTGGCTTCCTGTTGCCGCCCGCATCCGATTCAAAACCCTGACGCTGGCCTACAAGGCAAAAAACGGACCAGCACCTTCATACCTGATGGCGATGGTCAAAGCCAGATCTGCACCAAGAGCTCTTAGAGCTTCCAGTACGGCTCGGCTCGAACCTCCATCACTCAAAACACACAGAAAACAGACATCCAGACTCTTCTCTGTGCTGGCACCAAGGTGGTGGAATGAACTTCCACTGGATGTCAGAACAGCAGAGTCACTCACGGTCTTCAAACGTCGACTGAAGACACATCTTTTCAAAGAGTTCCTAAACTAAATTAAAATAAAATAAAAAAAAAAAAAAATTAAAAAAAATTAAAAAAAAAAGGTTCCTAGAGTTCTTAACATGACTAAGCTCTATGTATCTCTTGATCCTAGTCTACAAACTAGCTTTGGATATCTTAAGTAACTTTGAAGCACTGTTGTAAGTCGCTCTGGATAAGGGTGTCTGCTAAATACCGTAAATGTAAATGTAAATGTAAATGTTTAAACCTACAGTTTTTTATGTGGAAAAAACTCACCCTCAGGGTCACACCTCAGCTCAGTTCTTTGGCCAGTGACGTGTCTTGACTGCTCAGAAGGGCTTAAGCTGGCTGTCCACTCTTACTGTCCTGTGTGATCCCAAGAACCATAATGCTTGCCTTATTTCTGTGCTGTTAGGAACATACTTAAGCTGTGGGTGTTGCAAATAAACACTGTTGACTGAACTTTATCCATTCTCCTCAACTCTCCCTGGACTTCACAATCAGATTATCATACCCAGCTAACAGCCACCGGTGTGTTGGCATATGTGGCTTGGGCCAGTTGCTGTATTATACTCTGTAAACAGAGGTGTTAGTACAGGCAACACTCTGCCAGTTTCTGAGCCTAGCACTTGAGGCCAGAATCGGGCCTAGATTTAAACCATTGCTGGGCTGATGCAACTCAGACTCGGCGTGTGGTACTCAGCCCAGAAATAGCCTAAGTAACTGAAACAACCAGTTTGCATTTCTTTGAATAGAAATCCATTCATCTTCACATCCACTTTTCCATTGTCGTGGTTGCATGACCAGAGCTGGGTTATTGTATGCAAGGTAGGAATACACACTGGACAGGACACCAGTATTCTTTTCCCTGAAATATACTAAAGATCACTCACACACTCCCACCTAGGGGGCAATTTATCATGGCCAGTTCACCTACCACGTGTTTGTTTTGGAGGTGGGACAAAATCAGAGTACCCAGAGAAAACCTGTGCAGACACGGGAGAACACCAATCAGACAGTGATCAGAGCAAGAATGGAACCCACAGCTTCCTGCCTCTGGAGCTTTGCTATCTTAACTGATTAACATATCATTGATTTTACAAAAAGTTTTTAGTAAAAAAAAAAGCTAAAAACAATAACACTACAAACTATATAAACAAACACCATCCAGTAATTTCAAATCACTCTGGACTTTGAGTAATTGGTGTGGTCAGAGAGCTCGGAGTAGAGGTGACTCCTCACATCTGATCCTGGTTGAAGAGGATTTGGCCTGGCCTGATGGTCAGCCACACAGGTCCTGGGGTACAGTGGCCTCTCCCCGTGATCGCCCAGTCTGCCTCCCAGACCCAAGGCCCGGGCTGATTGTTTCTTAGATAAGCACTAAGTCTCCATCTATCCCGTTAGAGCGTCTGATTAGCCCACGTCACAGGGCAGTTTAAACCAGGTATGGGACAGGAATAGAGTTCAGGGCTTGGCCAGGAGGGGTGGGGAGGCTGGGAAAGAGGCTGGCATTTGTCTGGGGTAATCCCTCCTTAAATAGCCTCACAAGGCAAGCCAGGGTTCTGCAGTACGTCTGTGTGAAGTAGAGGTGGAGGAGAACAGGACTCTAGTTCTTTCTCTTGTGCAGGCTGAACACATTCCTATTTACAGGAGAGGGAACTCTTTACTAAAGGAGATCCTGGAACTTGCCTAGAGCACCAACCCAAGATCCAGGATGAACTTTGCGGCCCAGTTTTTCTACGCAAACTACACGGGGGAGGGAACGCCACCTCGAAGGAGATACAGTGACAACGAGGAGTACGATCCCTTCTGGCAAAGGTGGGAGGAGTCTGAATCTCAAATCCCTAAAGAATCTCTTAATGTGAAAAATACCAAGTGTCTTCTTGAGTCAACAAGTGTCAGCTCAGATAATGTAATGGCTTTGGAACATTCCTCTGAACCTAGCACCTCCTCTAAAGACTGTGTAGTTGCTCAAACCCCTTTTCCTGCTGCTTGTCCTACCCTGGCTCATTCCAACCATTCAGCTGTGTCTTCCCCAAAGCTTCCTAGGACTCAAACTTCTAGGAAGGTTGCTCCCTCCACAGTAGCCTCTGCCTCCCAAATATCTTCAAAAGATCCTCCATCATTACCATCTACCAATGCAGTAGAGAGGTTATCCATCAAAAAGCTTCAACCTACAAACTGTAACTCTCAAACCAGTTCAGACAAAGCTGAACGATCTAATGCTGGGACCCTAAAGAAGATATCTTCTGAGGCATCTTTTGTTTCAAAGTCTAAAGCTTCTTCTGACCCTCCTCCTGCATCTGCACCTCCTCCACCTCAAGGTTCTCCAGCTCTCCCTATTGTACCTTCATCCTCGCACCTCCTTAATGCTCCCAGGAGGAGGACACTCCTGCCTGAATTCCACACAGTAATATGCTTCCTCCTCCGTTTGTTCCTCTCCTTCATCCTCCTCTTCCTGCCACGGTAAATAGAGTTATCACAGAAGGGTAAGATGGTAGTTGAAAGTAAATCATACAAAGAAAAACAAGTTTAAGAAAATAACAATGAGTAAATATTAAAAGTATAGCACTGGCGGAGCATTGGGTATGACTGTCAGGCTAGTTGGAATGGGGTAAGAGGTCACCTCTGAGAACAAATCTAGGCTGGTATATTATTAGAGCTTAGAAAGGCTGGGCAACAGAGCCAAACTGAGATCTTGAGTGGATTAGGAATTGTGAAGGATTCGTTTTTTTTGTGAGCACATGACCAAAGCATATAACCCATATTTGGTTATAGCACTTACTGCACACTTTATTTACACAATACACAGTACAATCTTAAATGTTAAATTACCAATGTTTAGGACTCAGTGTTGATCTAACACTGGCAAGTTTAATGTGTACCATTCAGTAGTCCTGCAGTATTAATCTTGTATATATTCATATTATGCACCGTCAGTCTAATTCAACCAGTCAAACTGAGTCAAGTAAACATTGAACCCAATTACCCCAGTAACTTTTTTCTTCAGCTGTTTTTCATTACAAAGCTACACAGGTATTTGATAAAGAGGCTCCAGAGTGGGGTATCTGCTATTTTACACAAGGATAAGGCAAAGCAAAGACGACATAATCTACATAGCACATGCTTAGCTTACCCTCAGTCATTGGCTTTGGTGATTCAGCCAAGGCATCTGGCAGGCATCAGTGATGGGATTCTCTCTTCTTCTCATTGTCACCATAGATCACTTTCTTCAGGCTTACATCTCTTGGCAGACTTTTCACAGATTAATCTAATCTCATTTAAGGAGAGGTTCTAAGAAAAAGCTAAATTATTTTTATATTTCTTGCACATTTGCTAATTTCTCTACAGAGAAGTGTATGTACAGTGTATGTAAGCATGCAAAGAAAATACATTTATGGAAAGGAAAGCAAAAGAATAATATATCTTTTTGTGTATTTTTTTTCTACAACAGTGAAGAGCAACGTTTAAGCAGCACCAAAAAGAAACACTCAACTCCTGATGGGCAATACCATAAAGACGGCCCCATCGCCAATGGAGCTGTTGGCCGTCGACCTACCCTCATTTGTCCAGAGCGTCTCAGAGACTTTGGTGCTGAGGAGTATCTGAATGGGGATGTGAAGACATTTGAGACCAGGGTTGTAGGAGGACCTGAGGTCCAACTAATGGCTCCACCCAAACCTTCTGTCAAGAGGAGCAAGGAGTACAAGCCATCAGCCAGACCTCCTGTGGAGTACCTCCGGTTTGAGGACATCAGTACAGCGACATTAAAAATACAGCAAGCAGGAATTCAGAAGACTCCCTGCACAGTATGTTCATCTAAACCGTTATTCTGGGATCTGGCCACCGATATCAGTCAGTCTCTACACAAACATTCTGACAGAATATTCTCCAGCCTGAAATAGCAAGTATTAGCCCAAAATCAACAGCCAAACAATATCCTTCCAACACCCAAAGTTTTATCTAAACATAGTAGCACAGTGTAAACATAAAGAGAAGCCAGCATCTGCTGTTTCAAAAATGTATTGTGTTGTAAAGTTTGATTTACTAAGGAAAAAAAGTTACTTCAAAGCTTACATTTTATTGTTTTCTCAGGAGGCCCAGGAGGAGTTTAGCCTGGGGTTTTGTTTGCCTGGTTGTCTTGCTGGGAATACAGGGACAGAAACCAAAATATCTTGAGGAGATTGAGTTTAGAAAGAATGAGAACTATTCAGTAAGATAACACTCAGTGGTCTAAAATAGGCAATCTATCATCCAGCTTCACTGCAGTCCAAACCTGGTTCTACCTCTGCCTTTCAGTATTCCAGACTCTCCAAACTATACGGCATGGAGATTTACCTGAAGAAAGAACACCTCCACTACACAGGATCTCTGAAGGAAAGAGGAGTTCTGTATCTGCTCTCCACACTGAAACAGGTAACAGGTTAATACTGTGCTCAAAATATTTGCGTATCATTTTGATAATTACTATTTTACATTAAATATATATTGTGCTTATGGTGGATCAAACAAACCTGGTGCTCCCCTTATTTACATGTTATTTTGCACTTTTTAGAAATGACTTAAAATTAGTGATGGGCTGATCCAATCCGTTTCCAGAACACAACTTCTATTACCAATACAAATTTTGAAACAATGGCTCTTCTTTTCATATTAGTAGTGTTTGTTTATTTTACTTATTTAACATTATAATTTTTTATAGCAATATTCATATTGTTGGTGTTGTGCTTAAGGTCACATCATGATGCTGTAATAAAGCACACAGCACTTCTTATTAAGAGAGCAAATATACAAATACACTGAATTTAAAGGCATTCTATATAACTTTATTATAACACAATATGGGCTGTAAATGTAAATGCAACAAGCTGTGAAATAAGATAAGAGAAGCGAGGGTTGAGGTGTTTGAAGGCGGTTGCAGTGGCAGCCAGCACTCTGCACTGCCCCATTTGCTTAACATTAGCAAGATTCTGGAAAGCATGAAAGAACATTTGTCTCTGTAGGTGCTTGAATGGGTAATTTATATGACAGCTGTACCTCCTCCCCTCAGCTTACTGTTGTTTTTCTGCTTTTTAGACTAAAATATCTCCAAACATCGTTTCATTCGAAACAACCGCTAATTTCACTAAGCTAACTGACTCAGTTACAGACTAAAGCTGCTGAGATGTTGTTAGCTAAACTCCTGATAATTTCACAGAAAATGTCTATAGGTGCTTGATTAATTTGAGTCTTACCTCCAGCCCCCAGGCCTGCTGGCTTCACTCACATTATAAGTGACTGTGCTGCTCTTCAACGTTTCTGCACTAAAATATCTCCAAACATTTGTCTAAGCAACAAAAGCTGGTTATTTTGAGGCTGGAACTGCTGCATGTGTATGATGTAGAACTGGAATACAGATCTGTCCCATGCTGCAGACTGCTAATCGGTAAGTGGATTGGTTGTGTCTGTCTGATATCTGATATGTTAATTATGTTAATATTGGACCTAATACCGATATTAGATAGAATCAGTCCCATCTCTACTGAAAATTAGATTCATATTACATTTATGCCTTGTTAAACAGCCTTTGTCAGCTTTGAAATAATAATTGTCTAAATGAATGAGTCAATGTTTTGTGTGTGTTTTAGCCCTGTGTGTTTCTGATTGGATCTCTTGTAGAGTTTGACTCTCCTAATTCCTGGTCCCTTTATGCCAAATAGTAAAAAGTGTCTGTACTGTTCATCTGTCCACACTGTCCCACATTAAGATCTGAATATATATTAGCCTGACATTACTAAATATATAAAGAGTTCAGTTGTTATGAATCATAGACTTAGAAAAAAAAAGTAACGGTTAAACCTGTTTAACTGGAATTTGAGTGTTAGAGTGGAACACTATTAATAGGTTTGAAATCACAGGAAAAAATTATGGCTTATAAAAAGAGCTCTGTATGTTTTGTGTGTGCATGTGTGACAGGATCAGCAGAAGAAAGGTGTGATCGTGGCCACAGACTGTAACTTCTCCATGGCAGTGGCCTATCATGCAGTGGAGCTGAGGATTCCAGTCTTTGTTATAATGCCTGCATACAGCTCTCCTCCGCGGCTGCGCATGTACCGGGACTATGGCGCGATGGTGATCTCTTACGGCAGCACGGCACGTGACTCTCAGAACCATGCTCGCCACCTGGCCAGGGAAAACGGCTACCTGTGCCTGGAGGAGTGAGTGCATTACTGTTTTCCTCATACACCTGCATACCTGCATGCACACACACATTACTAATACACATTATAAACATGCCTGCATCCACATGTAACAATTGTGTAATATACAACATCCAAATGCCTTCAGTGTACACAGTACCACAGTACACTTTTTGTTTTGTTCATCCATGCATTAAACCATCCACCATGTATCTCCATCTGTCCTCCTCTCTGCCTTGCAGGGACGACAGTGCAGTATACCTGGCAGGTCTGGGTACAGTAGGCATTGAGATCTATGAGCAGGTGCCCAAGCTGGATGCAGTCATTGTGCCTGCTGGGGGACAGTGCGCAGTGCTGGCTGCCACTGCGGCCGCCATCAAACATCTCAATCCTCGCATCTCAGTCATAGTAGGTTCCAGTGAGGAATTAATTACTTTATTTACTTTATATATAGTTGTCTAAATACACATAAACCTGTATATCAAACATTAATCAGACATAACATTAAAACAACTAGGTGTTTTTTGTGTTGGATGCCCAAAGGATCCAAATATGGGCCAAGGAAGGACAACCAATGAAATGGCAACAGGATTATGAGCACTTAAGGCTCACAATCCTATATGGCACCCTATTGTGTTGGTGCCATATACCACAGAACACCTTCAGAGGTCTTTTGTTTCCTTGACAGTTCAAAGCTGTTTTAGTGCCACCAGAGAGACCTACTCATTGGTAGACAGGTGGTGCTAATGTTGCGGCTAATCTGTGTAAATAAACTAATTTATATTGGGCTTTAATTTACATTGTGGAAATATTTTAGCTGTAGCAATTTAGTTTTAAGTTCAAAATTACTATAAGTGACATTATGTTAGATTATATTACAGTTAAGTTACAGTTCTAATGTAGCAAACAGCCACCTTAAATTGTTTTTCAACATTATATACATAGCACAATATATAACTGATAATTGTTTTTTTTTTTCTTTCAAAAAGGGTGTTGAACCAGAGGAGTTTCCTCTTCTGCTCCAGTCCTTTAAAACAGACTCTCCAATCAAGGATCTCTACTGCAACCCAAATAGAAAACTCTATGGAGGTAATGCACCTATCTACATTTAGCATCCACCCCCAGTTTATCCCACACTGACTTGTCACATTGTGTCCCAAATATTGCATGAACGTTATCCTGGCATCCTTATCCAGCTACGGTGGGTTGTTTTATATTTAGACACAGCTTTGACGTGAGGTTGAAATGTGCCTGCTTTGTTTTTGCAGATTTGGTGCAGCACTCTTTGGGAACACACACTTTCAAGCTGGCCAAGAAACTGGTGGATAAAGTAATCTCTGTCAGGTATATCATTTTTCACAGCTGTTTAAGAGATGTCAGAGCTCAGGAGCAATAGCCTGCTTAACGTCATTATTAATATTAGATTAGCTGGCTGACAGGTTTCTGGTTAGAGGACATAATCAGTGATTTTGTTCTCACCATAGAGAGGAGGACTCCTTGGTGGCCATGCTGAGGTTTCAGGAGTATGAGCACACAACTGTAGACACTGAAGGAGCCATGGGATTGGCGGCCATCTTGGCTGGCCAGCTGCCAGAGCTAAAGGGTAAAAGGTGAGCTGAAATCATCATCTCCGTTCACTATTCGACTCACTAACTTTACTACCTGTTGGGCTTTTAGAAGCCAGTCAATTAAAGTTCTTTTGCTCAGGGTAACATGTTATTGTGTAACATGTTATTGTTTTATAGAAAAAAAGGCTTTTAAAATAACAACAATGGTTGCTTTAGCCATTTTGTAGTAATTGTTGTGGTGTAAGAAAGTGGAATTGTTAACAAAATTGTCAAAATAATAAAAATAACATTAATAAATTGTAATTTTTAAGAAGTGTAGCATGATACAAATTGCAGTCTCAGGGAGGAAAAAATCTTGACTTTTTCTTTTTACACCTAACTAACAGCAATTTCAGCGATTTCAGGTTGAATTTAAAGCTTACTTTTGTTTAGTGTTGAATAGCTGAAGCAGTGTTCAGGGCTGAGACACTAAAATACTTTATAATAGAATGCATTTTAGTTCTAATACCAAGTTACACTATATGTCCAAGTATTTGTGGGTACCAGTATCATTTAGTAAAAGTTGTATTTATTGCTAACACAATTGTGCAAATGCACACACAGCTACAGCTTGTCTAGTCCCTGTAGAGAAGTATGGCTAATACAATATGACCCTCTAGAGCAGATAAATATAAATCAATTGTAATGTAGCGTTTGGAGTTTCGGCCAATGGTGTAGGATGGTGCAGGCCCAGCCAGGAAAATTAAACCTGACTCTGCTACAAGAAAGGCATGTGAAACACAGTGTTGTTGCCAACTTTGCTGCACCAACCACCAAAACTACTAAAAGGATAGGGTGTATGTCTGCAGAATTTGCATAATGTTTAAGTATTCAATATTTTGCCTTTAACTTCAAATTAATCTGTACATATTTTGTAGATAAATAAAGAATGCATGGTTATCTATTGTTCTAAGACTGGATATGTACTTATCTCTACAGGGTAGCTGTGCTAGTGAGCAGTGCTAACATGGAGCTGGACCTGGTGAGGCAGTGTGTGGACAGAGCTCTGGTGTTGGACGACCGTGTCAGCCGTTTCACTGTTCAGCTGGGAGACTGGCCAGGAGACATGGCTAAACTACTGGACATGCTCGCCAGGGAGGATGTCAGGTGAATTGGAAAGAGATAAAGTGTGTTTGGCCTGTTTTACTGATAATCCCAATTACAACGGAAGTGCACAGTGATCTCAGTGCAAAGTATTTGTAGTCTACACAAAGCAAGAGGGCATTTAGAGCAGGAGATACTCCATCACTGGCAAGCCATTTTATATCACACCAGAGGGCTATTGGAAATTTATGTATGGCATGAATTACACTGTGTAATGATATCCCATTAGACATTTTCCAAAGAGAAGGGTAGCCTTTCTTTATGTAAGGCCCGTAATCACATCTTTGTTTCAGTGACAGTCGCTCATGCTCTAATGAGACAGCCCATCTTCCATGTTTAAAGCTCATCACAGTCATGAGAAGATTCAGATATGTCATGCTCCATCTCTGATTCATTGCAAATTAATGCAGATCAGTGGTTATGTGCCAATTATAGCTTTATTAGATAGTTTATATGCTAGAGAAGTGCATGGCCCAAAGCTAACTGTTAACATTGTTAATGCAGGGATTGCTTATCAAAGGCCCACAAAGTTGTACACTTGTGTGTTTATTAGCATTGCATTCAGACAGTTAAATCAAATCTAAAACATTATTGTAAGGTTCTAATATCCTTGACTTTTGTATACACTTTTGTTAAACTTGGGGGCCAGTCTTCACTGATCTTATTAAAAGGCAAAATAATGGCACAGAGAAACAAAGAAAATTCAAAATTAATTCCTTAATACTTCTCCAGTACTACTACTACTACTACTACTTCTGTAATGGGCAAAAAGAAATAGCCAATTAATTTCTAATAATTATAAAGATAGATTTGGAATTGGTCATGTAAAATGAACTATGACTATTTTTGTTAAATAATACGCAGAGTATAGAGGTAAATAACATATAAAAAGCAGAATGTAGGAACAACACAGAAACACTGTACTTTATTTTGTATTCATGATTACAAAGGCGCTATTGATTAGCTCTGAGAGACTTGGGAATCAGCTGTGAGTGTCATCCTCCACCTTTCTTCCCTGACATTTACCCATTTCCTCTCTCCTCCTCAGGCTGCTGGATGTTTGCCACAGTCGGTACAGTGACAAAGCAGAACTCTTCAAAGCACAGGTGAGAAATGGCCTCCCCCTGTCTGGGTTGTGTAATGTAGATGTCAGGACTGTTTCTAGTGTTCTTACGTAATGACTCGTTATCTAAATGAATTAATCACTTTGTAGAAGTGAACAGCAGATTCTTGGTTTTTTAATGCTGGAGTTGGCTTTGTCTGAGAGGTTTTTGGCTCAGGTTGTGTTATGTTGCCATGTTTGAACAGGTTGAGTGTGTTGTGGAGACCAGGGATAAGACTCAGAACTGCCAGCTCCGCCGGACGCTGTCTGACCGCTATCCCACACTGCGCTGGCTGGACCGGTGAACTCAGCAAGACTACTGCCATGTTGATCTTGCACACACACAAACACACGCACACAGACACATACACTTGTATAACATATTGTACATGCCTCCTACAGACATACATACATACATACACACACACACACTCATACACAAACACTCACTGATAAAGACTCAATGATACGAAGAATGAACTCTTTGCTGTAAGAAATTAATGTTCAATATCTGTCAGTGTTTACTTACAGTTGTTTCAGTCAGTACAGTGATAGAAACTGTAGAAAGGAGCAAATTTATTAATTCCCCCTTTTGGATAATGATTGAATTCAATAAATCATTCAAGCACTGCTCTGATGTATGGACTTTTTGGGAAGTATTAATACTAATCATTGACTGTTCCATATATTGTATTCAGTTGCATTGGTACAAAAATGTGTATCAACATTTAAATCAATTAGACAGTGTCATAATACTATGCCAGTGAATACTGACTGATACATTGGACCACTTGTAAATATGTGTTCATAACAGTGTACGGTTGTTGTTGAACCTAGCTGTAGCTGTAGTATTGAGATAATATACTGTTTTATTCTGAAAGACTGTGTTCTGACTGTGTATTTTGTCCTAACAATAATACGCTTACGACGCTCACTCACTCCACAATGACCCCTTAATTCTGTCTGATAAATAGACCCGCTCACTGCTGCCCTACAGCCCCCCGCCAACATCTTCCATCACTTTTTATCATCTGTTCCATTCATCATTCCACCCATTAAACATACTTTGGCTCCTATCCGGGTGACTGCACACCAGTTCTGAGCTGCATTACAGCCTAAAACGACCCATGTTCTGATCTTCTGCCGCTGAGAGAGGTGAGTGTGAAGATGGATTGATAGCCGAATGTAAGTGTTGCAGACTGGATGATATGCTCTTGAGTGAGGACCAGAAAAGAGCCGTTGGGTGAGACAGGTGATTAGTGCTGGCTAATCCTTTAAGTCCATTAGTTAAGGTCATTCTGTCCCCTTCAGCCACATCCACACTTAGTTACACCCACAAGCAAACACGCAGGGTGTGAAACCACCTTAAAATAGCACAGTGTCCTCTGGTTTATCACTATACAAGAGCAATAAAGATAAGAGAGCAATAATAAAACAATAAATATTAATGAAAGGTGCTTTGATTTTAAAAATTCGCAAACAATGCTAAAAAATATCATGGTATGGTTACATTTTTATGCTCTTGTAAAGCAACAGTTGATGGTTAATAAAGTAAAAACTGTGTTAATAAAATAAAAATGTTTTTATTTTTTCTCTCAGAATGAAACATTGATATTTATTTTAATGTTGTTTTGCGGTTTTATTTCACTACAACTCGCAGGGGCAGCAGTAACAAAGCACTAAGCTATAACAAAGCTATCCTATATAAGCTTTAATCATGCTGGACATTCTTATTTATCTCATTAGTGCCACTAGTGTTTGGGCATAGACTTGCATCCACCAATAATCTGATCATTGCTCTCAGGCAAAGGACAAATGAGTGACAGGACAGGGGCACTTCAGGGGGCCAATCAGATTTCAGCTGGAGCCAATAGCCCCTGTGGCTCCGCCCCCTAGAACTAACAGCGAGTCACAGGGGCTGTAGCACCTTATCTAACCGCTAGATGGGTCTCTGGAGCTGCAGTCACAGCTGCAAACACTCAATCATTAGGGCTCAGCTGCTCAGCTCCAGATCCTGGTTTAGTTTGGCTGTTTCTGCTGTTTAAATGTATGTGGGATTAACGCACCTAGTGGTGGAGAGAGACTTAATATTTTAACCCAGTAACCGGATAACGCCGCTCTCAAAAGTTTTTTAGCTCAAGTGAGTAACAGGGCTAACAAACACTACTAACCTCACACACAGGAAACACTGCAGCCTAAAATTACCCCAAACAACAGGGACAGGAGTAGCTGCAGTCTGAAAGCTAAAGGAATACCGCCTTAAAACAGTGTTTAGTGTTAGGTGAAACAGTTTTGTACAGGATTAACAGAATCTCTAGGCACTGAGTGCCGTGTGCAAATTTAAACCGGTGGAGAATCTGTACTTGCTTCTCATTAGAGAGAGAAAATGGACCAGAAACAAGGTTTACAGCTCAATAAACATTATTCAACGAGGTCTAATAAACTAATATACATCTTTATGATTGCATGAAATATGTTTTTTCGTAAATTTGATAACCGTTTGATTTGCTGGTTTTATAGGTCTCCAAAATCTCGTTATTGCATCCCCAAATATACATTTTTCCTAAGTCTGGCCATGGTGTTATATACAATCAAATGTTTGTCTTAATTTACCATCCCATTACTCCAAATTTCTACAGTAATATATAATTTAAATCTTACATATTTAATACTATTGAAAGTGTTTTTCAAGACATCAGTGGTGTCATTTGATCAATGCCTTTATTGTCTTTTTGAATATTTCTTGTATATTCAATATTTCTATAGTAGGGTGTGCCATATCGCATCGTATCGCCAACAATTTTTAATATTCTGAATGATAAAATGCTGTAAAATATTGTCATATCATCCACCCCTAATTATTACATCGGAGTACTACTTTTTTGTTTTTTTGTTTACTGTTTTTAGCAAAGGAAATAAAAAAATAATTTCCCATTATAAATCTACTAGAGGCAGGTTTTATCTGTCCAGTATCATTTATTTTACTTTAATCCTTGATATATGGAGATATTTGGAGTGAATTTTTAGTGTCATGACATTCTGGATCATTGACTTCTGTTACAAATCTGATAAAATTCTTGTATTTTTAATATCTCAGTTAGGGGTGTGCTATATCTCATCCTATGCAGTAATACAATGTCATTTTCATGTTGTTGCAGTCGTGTATCCTTGAAATATTTTTATAATTCAGTGTTTTCTCATATCGCCAAGAGTATCGTTATCGTGAAAATACTATGAAATATTGATATAATTTTAGGGCTGTAGATTATGTAATATATAAAAATATAGTGGCTTTAGTCTGAGAACAGATGCATCTCATTCTTAGTAAGAGAAAGGTCTTCATTTCATAAATGTTGCACTGTTCTACAGATAGGTATACAGAGTCTTTTAGTAAGGGTAAGGGTCTTCTATAAATTATGTTTGAGTTGTAAAACCTTTTTTTTCCCATTTTCAGTCTCTGCACAAGAAGAGCAAGGATCTTCTCTGCTTTTTACACACTTCTCTTCTGAAAATCATTTATTTTGGTGAGTAAATCTCTTCTGTTATTTACAGTCAGCCTAGATTTTAAATTTTTGCTTAGAGTTTGCAATAATTATAGGATTTGGAGAGTCTCCAAAATCACAGCTCAGTCCATCTCTAGTTTAATTATATGGTATAATTATAATCAACTACACCAAGATGACTGTAATTTGGATTCTTGGGCACCTTTAAGCTGAAGACTGTAGCAAATTTAGTTAAGATGGTTGCAAAATTTTGGCCAGTTCCAAGAGCTATCATGCTAGTTAGGCATCAGAATCACTATAATAAATAATAACTTCACAAAAATCACATGACAAGGAAACAAGACAAATCACTGCTTTATTTTTCAAAAAACTAATGACAGTATCAGAGTTTTTCCACAGTTATGTTTGTTCTATAAGTGTTTAACAATTTAAAGGCACAAAGGGTTTGCATATCCAGGTATGAAAAAAACACTACCCTCCTCCAGTGACCTAATTTCAGTTATGTAGTTATTAAGGTCAGCTGTTGGAATACTTCAGAAAATAATGAGGGTTGAATCGGCCTTGGCCAAAAGAACTTTAACCTACTTGGCTGAAGCTCAGGTGGAGTAGTGGGGTAATCAGCAGGGAACTAGGTGTTTAGAAACATTCTTAGTATTAAGTAAGTACAACTAGTATTAATGGTAATGTTAAAGATAAAATGCATTTTGTTTATTTAAAATGCATCTGATGTCCTATAAAGGGATATAATGATTTTTATAAATTTGGACCATAGAACCGGACCAGGTTAAAATACTGATAAACAGATGAGAAGCAGATCCTTTTTTTCACAGCACTGCAGTTGATAATGATTGTGTTCATGCTTGACCATAAAGGAAAAAAGCAAAACAAAAATAGCTCCACATTCCTTAACACTTCAGGATAGTTTCTTAAAAAATATAAATTAAAACAGAAAAAAAATTAAAATTGCTCCGCATTTTGCAAAACAAAGACTGCTAAATGGTTATTAACTGATGTGAAACTTAATTTAACTGTATATCAAATCATCTCACTTTCAAAAAAACGTAAGGAATCATCCATTGCTTCCCTAGTATTTTATTTTATTTTATTCATTGTAGTTAAAAGTTAAATTTTTGGATGCAAAGGTTCAACATCATTTAATGCTCACGTATATTTGAGCCAAAAACCATTACTGAGCTTTTGTTTTGGAGAGTGTAAATACATTTTTTGCGAGTTAGGATCATGCCATAAGGGAGGGGAAGTTAAAAGTAGTTGTGGAGGAGGTCAGAGTGGCTTTGAGGTGGAACATGAAGTGATTGTGAATGAATTGGTTTTAGTATATCTTGTGGAGCACCACAGGGTTCTAATTTAGGGCCTTTAAAACTGATTAGAATTGTGACAGTTATGTAATGCAGTTATACAATTTTTAAAAAATAGGGTGAGCTTACATACAGGGTCTATTGGGTTAAAGGTGACGTTGCCTTTTAGCAGCTAGAGCCCTATGAGAGCAGTTATTGTTTAGAATGGACACTGGAAGATGTAGTCATGTTTCACAGAGGTCACTTAGGATAGTTCTCTATACTCTTTACAGAGTGCTTAATGCTGTAATACATACACAGTCTCTTGTGGAATGCGGTACAGTTCCGAACTGTGGTTCAGGGATGTGTAGAAGAGTTTCATTACAAAAGTCTGCCTAGTCTCGTTTTACACTCTGAAGATCGAGGCTCCATTTCATATGGGTCTGTCTGCAGATGCTCACTGCTGCTTGCTGCGGCGGTCAGGCTTGTATTTGATAAGCAAACCCAGAGATGCAAAACCAAAGAATACTGTCTGACTGAACCACAGGAGACGAGCGATCGAGCTGTCAATGCCTTTGTCACTGCAGAGAGAGAGAGAAAGAGGCACACACAGGTTAGAGTTACACTAAGGTAAAAGAGATACAGTACCAACACTATGCTATGGTGTTCTACTTCCCCCATGTGGCAGAACAGAAGAATAATCTCTACTGCTCCTGCTGTCTGTGTATCGTACTTAATACTGCATGCAGACTTTACCAGCACCATTTAGATTATATAAACTTTTCATGAGTAATTAATTAACATTTACTTTAAAATTACAATTTATCCTAACTGAAGTGGACACCCCTTTTAAAAGATGCATTCAGCTACTTTAATTTGCTAACACAGATTTACAGAAGCACACGCAGCTTGTCTAGTTACTGGACAGAGATTCTGCTGATAGAATAAGACTCTCTGGATCAGATAAATATGAATTTATTGGCTAGTTGTGTTTAAAGCCTCTAGGCATTGAGCTGTGGAGCATGTTTTTTTTCTGAAACTTCTAACAGTGATGTTTTAATATCTAGTAAAAAGCCTTCTCTGGACAGTAGATTCAATAGAGACTCTGATAAAAAGTAAGATTTTTTTTTTTTCAAGAAGTGGTCCAATACTTTTGTCAATGTAGTAACACAACCATAAACAACAGCCACATTATGTTCCACATTAGAATATCTTCAGTTTATGAATTTTTCTTACCCGCATATTTTCAGTCCCACCAGGGCTTCAACTGTGTGGATAGCCCAAACAGCCCACCATCTAAAACACACAACACACATAGTTTCAGCGTTCAGACACAACACATTTAATCAGATGCTGAATAATTGCAGCACATAGAGAACCAGTCAATTCTTTGGACAAACCTCTTCTCATTCAGTCTTTTTTATGATTTTTTTTACATTGTAAATTTAATATTGAATAAATTACAACTATACAGGAACACATGGATTTATTTCGTAAACAAAAAGTGTTAAACAAATCAGAATATGTTTTATATTTTAGATTCTTCTAAGTAGCACATTTAGCTTTGAGGACGGATCTGCACACTCTTGGTATTTTAATCTCATTGGCTTCACAAGGTAGAGTCACACAGAATAGTTTTCTCAGCATCTTGAAGGAGTTTTTGGAGGTGCTGAACAATAGCTGCTGCTTTTCCTTCAGGCTGTGAAGCTTCAGCTCATCCCAAATTACCTCAAATTGTTTAGATTAGAGAATTTTTGTTTACAATGTAATTCCATATGTCCCTTAATGCTTTTCACATCTTTTAATATTATATACCTGTACCTATACCTATACCTGTCGTTCTCACCTGAAGATCACTCAATCTCTGCACGGATTTCGCAGTGTCTCTCTGACATATCCTCATGGATGAGGGAGCATCACCTTCAGTTAAATCTCTCAAAGACTGAACTTCTGGTTATACCAGCAAAACCATCTTTTCAACACAACTTCTCTATAAGTATCGACTCTCTCTCTCTCTCACCGACAAAGGTTGCTAGGAACCTGGGTGTTATGGTTGATGACCAACTCTCCTTCACGCACCATGTGACCGTTCCTGACGCAACAGGCCACCCAACTCCTGGTGCAAGCGGTCGTCATCTCACGCCTCGACTACTGCAATGCCCTGCTAACTGGCCTCCCGGCCTGTGTAGTAAAACCACTCCAGATGATCCAGAACGCAGCAGTACGTCTGGTCTTCAACCAGCCAAAACGGGCACATGTCACCCCGCTGCTCATTGAGCTCCATTGGCTACCAGTTGATGCTCGCATCAAATTCAAAACTCTTACAATCGCCTACAAGGTGATGTCAGAACAGGCTCTTTCCTACCTGCACTCGCTCCTGAAGGCTTACGCTACCTCCCGGCCGCTGCGCTCCTCCAGTGAACGTCGCCTCGCTTTGCCAAACACTCACACAAAGCAATCCAGACTGTTCTCATACAGAGTTCCCCAATGGTGGAACAAACTACCTTCCACTACCAGATCAGGAGAATCTCTCGCTATCTTTAAGAAACTCCTGAAGACAGAGCTCTTCAAAGAGCACTTACTCTCTTAACACCTCTAACACACTAACTACTTCTAACCTCATTTCCTTCTTCCTCTCCTTCACTCCTCTATCCTATTATTCCCCTTTGTCCTCCTTTTATCCTTATCCAAAGATGTTTTTCCTTTAAACTTATTTTACATTGTACTTGACTATTGTAAGTCACTTTGGACAAAAGCGTCTGCCAAATGTAATGTAATGTAATGTAATGTAATATTAATCTACGATGTAAAAAAGAAATAAAAAAAATATGGAATGAGAAGGTGTGTTTAAACCCAGATTAAAGTGCAGCAAGACTTACCCCTTGTATAACAAGCTGTAATGTTCATTGACGAGATGTTTGGTAAAAGCACCAAGTGGACCCAAGCTGTCATACGGCACTTGTTGAGGCCAGAACACCGCCCACTAAAAAAAAGCCATGGCAACAACATGTGATAAGATTAACAAAGGGTTAAGAAACCAAGTGTGAGTGTTAAATAACAGTTATCTTTAGAAAGAATTGATTTATAGATAGTAGTGCTGGGCGAGTTTCACGTTTAATTTGGTTAATTCGAAGTACAGTTTTAACGCGATTTTCCCAATGGAATAATTTCGATTTTACATGCGGGAGGAGGGAGAGCCGTGGGTCCGGTATAAAGACCACCTGTTCTGTCGAGTTTTGCTACCCTATCAACTTTCATTTACGCATTTGTAATACTCAGATAATGACAAGGGGTTTCCGGTTGTTTAACGCACCCAAGAATAACAGAATTACTTATTCTACCTAATTGCACATTTCGATGGGTAGCACAACTTGACAGAACACCGGGCCACGGTGGTCACGACTCACGGGCCACCTCCCTATCTCCAGGAGCGCAGTCACAATACAGACATTTTATCTTTTTAATATAAAATATCTGAAAACGCTAATTTCTGAAGTGTTTATCTGTCTTACCTTAGTAATCTCTGCCTCCCACAGACTAACGCGTGCATTTTTTCATTTTGCTTTGTCTGAGGACTGAGGTCATACCGAAAAAAGTTCCAGCACTTTCATCACAAACACCCGGTGGGATAAAGCATTGATGATTAATTGTGGAAAATTATAATCTTTTCTCTAAAGTTTCTTTTGTGACTCGTTTAGGGCATTATATCTCAATTTTCTGTCACAAACCCGCGTTCTGAAGTATAATGCAGTATCTTTCGGTGTGCGAGTTTGTCTGCGTGATATGAACACATGGGCTTACATTTTTTTTTAATCAATGAGTTGACTTACAGACCAAACACCAAACAGATGTATATGTTTTTTTTTAAAACAGGTAAACCTAGTTTTGAACCATTTCTTCATCATCTGTAGTTTGATTTTTTTTTTGTAGGGGCAGGGTATAACTGGTATGTGCTACAATATTCAGTGTAGATTAGTTGGTTTGGTACTCTGTATTATGTAGTACTTCTGGCATTATACAGTGTACAGTGTAGAATATTGGTATAGTAAAGATATGGTGTAGTGCTGTACTTATCAGTGATCAGTGTTTACCCGATATACTTCCAATCAACTGATTTACAGCCTATTTTAGAGCTAAAAGGCTTGTGTTAAAGTAGAAAAACAGGGCAATAAGCAGTGTTACAGATAATACAGTGGATGTTGTGGTTAAAATGGTACAGCAGTTTGTAACTCAGCGTAATTGGTATGATACAGTTGCTATACAGTGTAGTATAAATGGTATTGTATGTTTTTATGGTTGCAGTGTACCCTAAAGAAACAGGGCTTTCAATATGACTTGATTAACATATGTAAATTTGTTTTGGCTGGATACAATTAACATAAGCATTAACACCCTTATAGATAAATTAATGTAAAATGATCGACATAAGGCCCTATAAAAATCCCTATGACTTTATTTTTTTTATTTTTAGGTTTTTAAAAGTGTTTTCAGGTGATTCAAAAAAATGTCTAATCAGTTATATGTTCTGTGATTGATTGATATAAACTAACATCATTTTATCACATCAGTCATCAAAGTATTTTAAACTGTACAATTCAATTGAATTTTAGCTGATGAGCAAATTAATGAATTGTCACAGAAACAGAAAATCAGTCATTAACAGGTACTGTAAATACTGTAAGTCTCTTACAAAATTAAACTAATGTCACATGTGCCAGGGTTATTTTCTGGAAAATCTAATCTCCTCAAATATATAACTACACTCTAATACTTTTTTTATACATTAATAACTGAAATATGTTGCTCTGATCTAAAAAAAAATGCCAGCCCTCTTTTAAAGCATAAAAACGAGATGCAAATTTAAACAGATATTTAATGATATCTGACATTTTCTGTACTGGGGCTTTTATTTTGAAGCACTTACATTAGGATCTCCTTCCCACACTTGAAAAAGTTGGTCCACGCATTATTTTATTTTATTTTTTCATTACATAATGTCACCTTTTGTTTCACTTCTTCAGAGCTTGTTTTTTTGTGTAAAATGAACTTTTCACAGCATGCTGTAATTTTAAACAGCCCACACCCACCCCACCCCCCCCCCCCCCCCAACACACACACACACACACACACACACACACACACACACAGCAAAAGCACATTCAGCTGTTGGTCTGAGGGCCCACAGTAGAGAGGCTATTCTTTACTAAGGCAGTCATTCAAGCTCTTTGTTTTCACCCAGTTAGCAGAGTATCTCTTTCAGCACTCACATGAGTAATGCATGACCCTGAATACCTGCTTCTACACACCAGCTTTATACCTGTTCTAGTTACTACAGGATGAATGAAGATCCATCCATCACATTATCTGATCACAGCTTCTGTTGATTTAGCATTTAGAGCATTCCACACACATCTTTTGCTCCAGTTTGCTCCACCCTCTCATACAATACAGATACAGCTTGATCAATGATCACTGTGACTAGGCATGTCAGAAATATACAGCATACTGTACATTTTTACAGATACATTGGCAAGTATAGGTAACCTTTTATAATGTAAAGTTGAGTACACCTTAAGCAATTAAAACTAAGTTAGTAAGACATCACAGGAGCACACAGCCCATACAGAACAAAATATGAATGTGTATTTATTTGACCTATATGTATTTATTTATTAATGTGACATACATTTCAAATATGTTTAAATTCAGCATGCGTTTTTTAAAGGACATTCAGGGCATTTTTGTACATTTTTTGTATTTACATAGTTATATAACCTAACTATATTTATTATTTGTGCGGGAGGACCTGCCACGCAATCAAAAACCAAAACAAATGCACACTGGACACGTGGCAACTAAACACACAGAGTTTAATAATTTAGAAAACACTTTTTACAGAGATGCTTTTCCACTGGTAACAGCAGACTGTACTCACTGTGTAGTAGCCCATCGACAGAGTTATCGCCAGTATCCAGAACAGACTGGATCTTCTGAAATACGCAGATCCATCGGTTTTAGCCATTCTGCCCTTTTTTATCCGATTCCTAACCTGAACTCTGAGCTGTGTGCCGGCTGGAGCTGCTGTGTAAACCTTAGCGCCGTTATTATGAGAGTAAAGTCCCTGAGCCAAAGATCAGGTATGGGTTCAAAAGCTGCCGACTACAGTTCCGCTCTGCACAGGGTTGCCAGGTCCAACAAAAATATCCTGCCGAAAGTCCACCTAAAACCCGCCCTTCAGAAGCTTAAACTAGCCTAAAATATATGTCTATCACACGTTTGAAGCAAATGTCAAAACGAGCGTATGACTTAGTATTTTGTTTATAAGGGATTTATTATCAGTATTTCTCTCCTAGGTCATAGTCATTAATAATAGTGTAACATTAGCGTTTAATTCGTTATTTTATAACAGTTTTATATCCCAGTCAAGAACATTTAATAGGAACATAAGTATTTTTAATAAACCTAATCCCCCCCTCGCTCTCTTTCTCTTCTTATTGGTGTAATCAATCTTACAAGGAAAATTGCAACACCAACTTTTTTTTGTTTTGTTTTTTTTGTCGGCCGCGATCATTTTTAAAGGAGACCCAAAAAAACGGTTTTGGATTTTCAAACTAGCCCACTTTGGTGGTGAAACCGCGAATCTGGCAACTCTGGCCCTGCATGCGCGCTGCGTCAGCCGCTTAACCCGCCCACTACCGTCTCCCGGGGCAACCGCGAACCGAACAGAGCACTAGATAAACATAAAAAATTATAATAACATAATAAATAAATATAAATGAAACCAGTTCAGTAAAAACGAGGGGTTTTGCTTAAATTTCTTATTAGTCAGAAGTGCTTGAATAAAATCTTTTTTTAAAGAAATACATTGTTTTCAGAATTCAGAATTTCATAATAAAAGTCCATAAATGAACGAAACAGATAAATCAATAAATAATCTAATTTGCTATTTATTATTATTATTATTATTATTATTATTATTATTATTATTATTATTATTATTATTATTATTATTATTAAATAAACTACATGCCAGCTGTATTTTGAAAATACATTTGAAAATGTATAAAATTTTTCTGTAACCATTTTAAATACATTTTGTATTTATCTGCTTGGTGTCAGATCATTTTGTTTGGGTTAAATGTTGTTGATCAGATCATAAACGGCCATAGCAACCTAGGTGAAGGAGGTTACTAGTGTCCTGTAGATAATGATGAGTCAGTGGGAAAGTAGAGTATAGTAGAATTGTCCTATGTGTAACCCCAAATGTTAACTGCTGGATTTATCACCTTCCTGTATTGTTACTATATATAAAAAAAACTCTTACATATAAAGAAACACATGCTGCAATATTTCTTGTCCATGTCGGTAACACCAATATTACTACTACTTCTACTATTATTATTATTATTATTATTATTTAATTTTTTATTATTATTATTTTAATTATTATTATTATTATTATTATTATTATTATTATTATTATTATTATTATGTGGTAAGTGAAAGTTTGTGACTGAAATTTAAGTTGGCTTGAAAAAGCAGGTTAATAGCATTGATAAACATTGATTAATGTTAACTGCTGTAAATAATGGTAAAACTAGTGTAGACTGACGGCTGTAGTGTGCAGTAAGACTGTTTAGATGCTGCTCTTGTAGCTATGTTATTCCAGGTGATTGCTAAGGTTTTGATAAGTGGTTGCTAGGGTGACACCAGTGGTTGTTAAGGTGTTTGCTAGATGTTTTCAAGGCAGTTAGTAATATATTGTAGGTGGATGCTAAGGTGTTACTAGGCTGTTGGTTGGATGTTCCAGATGCTTGCTAAGGTGTTGCTCAGTGATTTTCAGTTGGTTGCCATTATATTATTGGTGATTGCTAAGGTGTTGCTAGGCAGCTGTTAAGGTTTTCTAGGTGCCTCCTACAGTAATAAGAATTATGAAGTTGTTGCTATTCCATCCAATGTGTTAGCTGTATTAGTTAAAAATTAGCAACTGCCTAGCAACAACTAAGCAGTGTCAGATATATTGGGTAAATGCTGGAGTTCAAAACCTTTTGCTAAAAGTCTGAAAATATTTGGCTAAGAACTGAAGTCCTATAGCTTTTGACTAAATAGTGAAATGCAAATACTGCTGGTAAACATCTGTATCCAAAGGTTTTGGTCAAATATAGGTGACAAAAGCCTGCAGAATTTTGTGGTTGTACATCAAAAGCTGTGGGAAAAGAAAGGTTTAAAATTTTGCTGAGAATTTACATGTACGTTAAAGCTAAGCTCAGTGTAAGTATCTAGGCTTTGACTAGTTCTGAATTTAAAAAGCATCTGACATAAAACAAAAGTGTTGGCCTGTCAACAGAGTTTTGATCATTAGCACAGCTAAGAAAACTGACCTGACAAACAAATTCAAAAGATTACTATGTACCAAAGGGCTTAACATACTTACTGTGTAGTAGCCTATAAACAATACTGCAAGTGTTGTCCAGAAAAAACTGGGCATTCTGAAATACGCAGATCCATTACTTTTAGCCATTTCCCTGTTTTCAGTCTATTCACAATGTACACACACTCAGCAGTTCAGTAGCACCTCTGATTATAAAAGACCAAAGACCTTTTTATAGCGTAGATGACGCAATGTGATGGTGTCTCAGTTCCTGTTTGCATAGGTTGTGTCATCAACATAATCCCGCCATCTTGTACCAACCAGTTTGCAGAAGTTGCAAGCTGAGCCATATATATTTTTATTATAATAATATGGGCTTGTTGAGTTATGTTTAGGTTAAGAATATTTATAACACACTTAATATCCCAAAAATGATTAAGACCAAGTCCAAGACACATTACTATCAGCAAGTCTACCATTACATTACCAAATACTCAGATATTTTTGTAAAACTAAGCAGAGGGACCTATAGTTCCACACAAAGCAGTTTTCTGAGCTTTTGCCCCAATCATTATTGTTGAAACATTTGGGGCATTGACTGTAACAAATATCAGCTGTGTCTAACAACAACTTTGTGTACAGCACCTTTGCTCCAGTGTGCTCCACCTTCATACCTTCAAGATAACTAAATTGTGATAACTACTCACAATGACTAGGCAGCTTAGAAATGTTGTGTAATATAGCTCAGGCTAAATCCAATGCCACTTTAATAAAAATGTCTAGAACAGTGCTTTTCAACCTGTAGTTCGTGAAAATCTTATTTTAAAAATTTAAGATGCAACAGATATCAGTTATTTGCAGAAAAAAATAAGCTTTTGCAGAAAATCACACGACTATGATACTTCATCAGCTATCAAGCTAGTTCCAGCATACTTCTTTTTAATATTCAGCAACATTACTGACATTACAAAAACATTACGGTCTTATTGTATAAGGATCCTGAACCAATTTGAGCCTATTAATTAACTGTCTGTATTAAATGTTGTGCTGTATTTGTTTATTTCTACATTGTTTAAGGCGGGGAATGTCTGTTCTAGAGGGTTATGAAGCAACCAGCCTTGTGCTGTTGTTATTGGGATAGGTTAGTGGCATTCTTGATGTAATGTGGCTAAAGGCAATCAAATCCAGCAATGTTCAAATATCTAGTGTAAGTCATTCTCAGGATGGCAACATAATATAAAGAAATACTTTGATAAACAAGAAAAGGTGTGTATTTGTAGAATATCATTTTTTATTACAAAAAATTATGTACATTTTTTGTTACATCTCCAAACACAAAAGAAAAATACAAATAAAAGCTCACGCAAAGTCAAAAACCTCACAACAAAAGAACCAGTGTTCGTTCTGTTTCTCACGCTATCTTATAATAACTGTAAAACAAACCCCTTAACATATCAAACACGTTCAGTGAAAGACTTCACATTTCCTATAGAAGAAACCAGAGTGTAGAGAAACAGCCATTGGCAACTTCATGCTACCAGTGCAAAACTGGGCACTGAGTACAAACTGTGTGAAGCCGCAGAAACATCTTAGAGAACTGTTGCTGAATCTTATATAAATAAACATGTTAACAATGCGTCCCAAAATACAGCATGAAAAATCTCCCTTTATACAAAAAGGCTTAAGGGCAACATGTGTTGAGCTGCAGCATGGAGACACCATCATTTGGTAGGATAAGAAGCCTCCCACTAATGACTGAGCTTAATGAGTCCAGACCCTCGTGTACGACACTCTGCACTGGCCTGAGGTTCGATGCCAATGTGTCTTAGTGAGTACCATACAATTACTGTTCAACGTCCGACGATCTCTTCAGCAGTTCTGCTGTACAGCTGCTGATAAACTTTAACTGTGAATATGATGAAGTAGATAAGAGAGATTAACAGTCAAACTGAGCCCTTATCAGCAAAACTGGACAAAAAGTGACTACCGTGAAGAGTTTAGGTTCCTTTATTGTTTTTAGCACAAATGGTTTGGGGAAAAAAAAGGTTGATATTCAATCTTTTTGAAAGGCCAGCAAAGCTTTTAGTGTTTCAGTAAAAGTGCACTAGACCTTTAAAATTGATAGTTTATAACAATTCATAATTTGCATCAAAACAAAGAAAGAAATCCTCAGTGTTGTGAGCACTTATCTAGTAGAATACAGAGTTTGAACTGAGCCTGCTATAGCACAGTTACTGTACTCAAACAGGCAGTATCGTATCAGGGGAATACAGTAAAGATAATGAGACCTGTTTCATATGAAGGGATAGATGAGTGGTTTATAATCTCTTCTATTTTTTTGCTTCTACCTCTGATTATTTGCAGTGGACAACCATGTTACAGGAAATTAAGGGAAAGAAACAGCCTCACTCTTATTCTCCATGATCATATATAAATCAATAAAATATATTTATATTACATTAATTTACACAGTTTGTAAATAACTGATTTTTTTTCTGTACGCAAAATACAAAACAAAACAGCATCTTATAAAACAACTACAGTACATGCCATTGCACTATTGGCTAATAATAACAATAGAAAATATGTACATTAGCAACTCGTCTACCCTTTAAAAATCACTCATTTTGATCTTCCTCAGTACAGCTCTTCAGGCCTAGGCATCACGTTCTATTCAGACCCATTCTCACGTCCACACAGTAATACTGACAAAACAAAATAAAACAAATGTCTTTGGCCAATGTGAGGGGCTGCAGCATCTGCAACAGCTATCTAACACTGTTTCTGTTTCCCTTTTATGCGGTTAACACTCGTACACACTCACACACACACGTAACATGCAAAAACGCATGTCAGAATTGGAGTCTATGTCCTATAAATTGCAACAAACAGCAGAACTGAGAAGGCTATGTTTTTCTCAATCACTGTCCTTATGAGGTCAGTACACACATTTACAGTAGAAACTGTACAATCAATCACTTACACTCCTATGGCGTAAAGGATGAAATGCTTTAAAATGGAACAAGGCATCAATAAATAGTGACGTAAGTCCCAGGTGACCTTTCAGAATCAAGGACACCCATCAATCACTCTTGGTGTTCTGTGTGGCATCCAGATTCACCACCTGAAGCTCGGTCAGATTACTGCTGCTGCCGCTGGACTGTTGACCAATCACCATCTGGAAAACAACAATTCAGTGTTAGCACGGAGAACCCATCAAAGTCCAGCCAATCGTGTCCTTTTATTTTGAGCTCACAGCAACATTAGCATGCCACCAAATGTTTATTTTTATATATAGTTCAAAACCATAATTGCTTGCATTATATGATAACCAAGTTGTGTTTTATAGTTAGCACTCTTAATAGTAAAGGTGCTACCAAAAATAAACAATTAGTTCTATTATGGAACCAAATTGTTTCATGTATGTTATTACTAAACAACCTTTGGAGCACCTTTATAATTCAGAGTGCACAGTGTGTTGTGAAACTTTCATGGTCTGCTGTCCAAGTGCAAACAAATGTTTCCATCATTGCTGACTAAGAGATGCAACCATAACTGTGGAGAAACTTTGAGAGCAATTTTTTGGAGATGAAATGGTGAAGACAGCAAAGACTAGAGGAAACACTACAACCAAATCACACAACTCCACTTTAATTATAATTGGAAGGCCTGCTCGATAATTAGAAAGGAGGGCTTCCAAAATCACAGTGCTAGTACATGCAGTGCTCCTGCTAATTTTTTGAACGCTGGCAAAGGAAAAGTCCAGACTCCTCCCTGCAGTGTGTTAGTAAAGTCAGTGGCATGCTGGTTGCAGAGAGAATTTTAAGAGTTTCACTTGTAAAGTGGAGATCTTGCCGTACTGGGTGTAGCTGCACTGCTGAAACAGGGATCTGAACCGTGCCAGGGGGCGCTGTAAGAAACACCTGAGGAACAGCACCTGTGGATAGACAAAGATATTAATTATACATATATAAAATGCACATCACTTAACTCACTTATGTTTTCTAACTAGATCAGTACATGTAAAGTGATTTTTTTTTTTTTTTTTTACATTTTCCATTACGTAACCTTTTGCATCTCCAATGTTTCTGGCAAAAAATCTAAATGAAGTAATTTGACAAAACAGCGGCCAAAGTTACTTTTTTTTTATTCAGCAGCTTCTTGGAATTTTCCTTTCCAACCTAAATGGTACAGAAGTCACAGGCAGCAGAATATAACTGTGGTGGCACCCTTTGAAGGTGGAAGTTTAGCATCAAGCTGTGGGGCTAGCACTTAGTTACTTTTAATCTTATCTACACATATGTTAATGGATCAGGCACTGGCTTTTTTTTTTTTTTAACCTTTTTCAGTTCCAATCCTTCATTTTGCCCATTCCAGCAGGGGTTCTACCACCAGGTATCCTGTTTGCGCCATTATTTACAGTCTGCAGAAGTGAGTTAACATCCTTTATCCCCTTTCACACATGCATGCTAACCACAAACTTTTCTGTATTGTATCTGTATCAACTGGTCTAGTAAAGAAACTGTTCATATACACTGCTCAAAAAAATAAAGGGAACACTCAAATAACATCCTAGATCTGAATGAATGAAATATTCTCATTGAATACTTTGTTCTGTACAAAGTTGAATGTGCTGACAACAAAATCACACAAAAATCATCAATGGAAATGAAATGTATTAACCAATGGAGGCCTGGATTTGGAGCCACACACAAAATTAAAGTGAAAAAACACACTACAGGCTGATCCAACTTTAATGTAATGTCCTTAAAACAAGTCCTGCTGCTCGGTTGTTGCCCTCCTACGGCCTCCTCCACGTCTCCTGGTGTACTGGCCTGTCTCCTGGTAGCGCCTCCAGCCTCTAGACACTACGCTGACAGACACAGCAAACCTTCTTGCCACAGCTCGCATTGATGTGCCATCCTGGATGAGCTGCACTACCTGAGCCACTTGTGTGGGTTGTAGAGTCAGTCTCATGCTACCACGAGTGTGAAAGAACCACCAACATTTAAAACTGACCAAAACATCAGCCAGACAGCATAGGTTCTGAGACGTGGTCTGTGGTCCCCACCTGCAGAACCACTCCTTTATTGAGTGTGTCTTGCTAATTGCCAATAATTTCCACCTGTTGTCTATTCCATTTGCACAACAGCAGGTGAAATTGATTGTCAATCAGTGTTGCTTCCTAAGTGGACAGTTTAATTTCACAGAAGTTTGATTTACTTGGAGTTATATTGTGTTATTTGAGTGTTCCCTTTATTTTTTTGAGCAGTGTAGTAGAAAAACATCTGACACACAAGAGCTCTGGCAACTTACTGCATGTGTAAAATGGAAGAGCTAATAACAAAATCCTAATGATAACTGTGTCCAGTGTATTAACTTTGGAAAGAAAAAAGCCTGGGCCTGTGACCTAAAATATACTAGTATATTAGTATAATAATATACTATAGTATAATACTAACTAATAATGTGGAACGCTTAATTTAAAAAATGAACTATTAATTATAATACATTTTAATACACTGAATTAAACACTTTGAACTGAAAGTTTTAGGAAGGCCCATAGTTATCAATAGGCTAATAGTTATATAGTTCATTCCAAGGTTTCTTCCTCTTAAAGGGAGTTTTTCCTTGCCACTGTGTCACCATAAAACTGGCATCTCTGTGGTGCTGCTCATAAGAGGCGTGGACCTGTTTTTCCTGTAAAGCGGCTTTGTGACAACCTTTGTTGTAACAAGCGCTATATAAATAAAATAAAATTGAATTGAATTGAATATAGCTTTTTAATGTTTGTAAGAATCTCCCTCTCATCATCCCACAGTAATTTAATCTGGGTGAATTACTGGTTTTACCATTAACTGGTTAAAAAAATCTGGCACAAGCGTGTGGGTAAAATGCGTAAAATAATTAGAAAAGTTGTGAAGTGCCGCAATTTCACAAAACTAATAATAAAAAAAAAACAAGCTCTGCTGTGTTAATAAATTCATTTCTGTAATGAAGCTTGAAATATTCAATTGGGCTATGTTCAAGATTTGAAAACCTCTCATCATCCTACAGCAATGTCATGTGAAATAAAACGTAAAGTAACAGGTTGAAATGCGGAAGCTAGGCAAAATGACCACAGTTAATAGAATAAATTACATGAACTAATATAAGTGATTAAAACACTTGTTTGTGCACGTGTTCATGTGCTAACCTGTATCCTGTGCCTGCGCATGGGACACCTGCATGGCAGAGGCGCTCTGAGAGAAAGCGTTCAGTACAGCCAGGCCACCATCGGTCAGCGTAGGGGCAGAGGCGTACATGAGTGTGTGGGGGCTGGGGTACATCATGTGACCTGCTACTGAGGTGGGCACTGACGACGTGACGATGGTTGCTGGGAGACTGACTGTAGCTAAAGAGAGAAAAGAAGAACATGAGAAATAACACTACAGAATGTGATAGATGATGCAAGACATGCATTCAAGTCCCTGCATTTACTATTCTTCGACACTAGGTGGCAGTGTTGCATCATCACCGATGATACAACCGTGCTGGGTCTCATCACCAAAGGCGACGACTCAGCATACAGAGAGGATGCAACGGCTGACAGACTGGTGTACAGTCAACAACATTCAACTGAATGTGGACAAGACAAAGGAAATGGTTGTTGACTTCAGGAGAGCACAACACACCCACTCTCCACTCAACATCGACGGGTCCTCTGTGGAGATTGTTAAGAGCACCAAGTTCCTTGGTGTCCACTTAGCAGCTAACCTCACCTGGACCCTGAACACCAGCTCTACAGCCAAGAAAGCCCAGCAGCGTCTCTACTTCCTCTGGAAGCTGAGAAAGGCCCGTCTCCCTCCACCCATCCTCACACTCTTCTATAGAGGGACCATTGAGAGCATCCTGAGCAGCTGCACCACTGCCTGGTTTGGGACCTGCACCGTCTCTGACCGCAAGACCCTCCAGCGTATTGTGAGGACAGCTGAGAGGATCATCGGCGTCTCTCTCCCCTCCATCGCGGACATTTACACCACCCGCAGCATCCGCAAAGCAACCAGCATTGTGAATGACCCCACTCATCCCTCACACGAACTGTTCTCCCTCCTGCCTTCGGGAAGAAGGTACCGCAGCATCCGGTCCAGCACGACCAGATTCTGCAACAGTTTCTACCCCCAAGCCATCAGACTCCTCAACTGCAGAGACTTAACTGATGGTTTTTCTGTACATGCACACACACTCTTACACCACTTACCCCAGAAAATGGAAGCACCAAAAACCCTACTACCTCACTGGACTCTATTGCACACTGTGTAATAGAGGTAATTACTACCTCACTGGTCTTTTTTGCACACTGCATAATTTGCACACTGTCTTGTTATTTATTATTCTTTGTCTGTATTGTGTTGTATTGTCTGTCTGCACTTTTGTACTGTTGCACTTATTGTTCTGTCTACACTGTGTTTATGTGCACCATGTCTACACTGTGTTTATGTCCCTGGAGGAACGTTGTTTCGTTTCACTGTGTACTCTGTATATAGCTGAAATGACAATAAAAAACACTTTGACTTTGACTAGAGAAAAGTCTCATTTAAGCCTCAAACTTTAACAGTCCCCTAAGGTTTTTAGATCGCTGCTGATTTAGCTTAACCATGCAATATAACCACATGCAGATATAGCTGCTGCACTCAGTTCAGTCATTTGTGTGTTTGGTTTACCTGTGGAGGCAGTGCTGGTCTGGGAGATCTCTGGGCTACCGCTGTCGTTGCTGACTGAGTTGGTCTGGGTGCTGGGCTGCACCTGAATGGCTTGGAGCTGTTGGGCCATTCCTCCTCCTAAAAGACATTGCAATGCATTTTTTTCTGAGAATAACAGGCAAACTGTTTTACTAAGCATAAATAACCCCAGTGCCAGTGTCTTCAGAAGAGGAGCTTGAAACCAACTGACACTAACTCCTCAGAAGTGAAAGAAAAAAAAAAAAAATCCAAGAAAGCGAGTAGGTATCAGGCAAGTGCTAGACTAAAACAAAAAAGAAAAGTGACAAACGCATTTACAATGTGTGTTGGACACAATCAGACCTGGACTTTAACCCATGTGTTTAGTGAAAATAAACATACAGTGCCTGCAACAGTAGTGCCTTCTAGTAAGGTGAAAGGGCCCCAACAGTGGCAACTTAATGAACCCAGATTTTAACCCACAACCCTGAGCTTTAACCCTGCTGCCCCAAAAGCTAACCTTGCTATAATCTATCTATTTTCTAACCACACACAATATAAAAAGAAGACAAACACCATCCAGAAAGACTCAGGAATATTTACAGGTGCTAAAAACCATGTTATGGCCATTGGCCATAACCCACCAACAACACATACTTATTATTTATATCTACATCAACGGCTTAAATGTTTAAAAAAACATTGTTTTAAGACGCTTTTAAGGTTGAACCAGCTCTGCACCAAATGTCACATTAAGGACAAATGCGGATTCTGACCTGTGAGAGAGACTGCAGCAGCAGGGAGGCGAAACACAGCCTGCTGGCCTTGTGCGGTCTGAGTGGCTGTAGCGGTGGCAGCGGTCAAGGCCTGGCCCTGCTGGCCCTGGAGAGCCAGAGAGTGCTGCTGCAGCTGCCCCAGGGGAATAGCAGGGGTTCCAGGGGGGAAAGGAGTGCCTGCTGCAGGGGCACAGCAAGGGGGTGCAGGGTGGTGAAGAGAAAACAAAAGACAAGACATTAGATGTGTGGGTCTTTTACACTTACTCATTCCTGCATTAATGAGTCTGTGCATGCTAGTTAGTGGCCATTTACATATTAAAGCAGAGTCTTAAGATGAGTAACTGCATAATAAGACTTATTATACAGGCTTAATTATTCAGAAAGTACTATGAAACGAATATGGAAAGTATTCAAGATTATATATGGACTCAAGTTTAACTAGAGTTAAAATGCCCTCTCATTGTTTTGACCAAAACAGAAAATGGTGCAAATGTAAAGGACAGGGAATAAAGGACAAGGAATAAAGAGAGTGGAGGGTGCAAAGTAATGCAAAGTAGAGTAAGGATGGTAGAGGGGAAGGAGAAAAGTGAGAACTTTTTTTCTGACACAGACCATCAGGTGGTGCTGCAGCTGTTTAGATAGGGGGCAATTTAAGTCTTGGAACTGTTTGATTTTGTGATAATAGTGCGAGTGTGTGTTAGGCCACCTGGTAGGGTGCTGAGTGTAAAACAGGTGGAAGAATGTCAGAGGCAGGAAGCAGCTCACAGTGAAGTCAGCACTCACAGGAAAACAGTCAATAAGCAACCTCCTGTTTCTCACCACATGACTATAAATATCTTTAATAAATCTTAAACAGTATTTATGGTATGGCTTATTAACGGATTCTCTTAAATATAACCAGTTTTTAATGCCACAATACACACATTTTAAACCTAGGAAAGATATAATAAAAAAAAACAAGTGTCAGTTGTCTCTATAGTGTTTTAATGATGGGTCACATCTGCTTTTATAGTCTCATCCATACTAGAAGCCCATGAAACCCAGCACAATCCAGCCAATCTTCATTGAATATTCATAACTAATTATAGGCAGAGCTTGCCAGAGCTCTCCGCTATGCCTATTGTGTAGTCATGCTAATTATTCTTATCCTACAATGGCAATCAAAGGCACTAAGGCTGAGTTTCCTCTTCGCAGAAGCACTGCTTTGTTAAACGTATCTGGCTGGGGTAGCTGGCCACTTAAAACGGGCAATAATGTGATCTCTGTGGGCTTAGTATGGCAGCTGCGCACTTACTTGACCCAGAGATTATTACTATTCAAATATAAAATCTATACTGAACCTTTCTAACTTTATTTTAAATGCCATATAAATATAGCAACTGGCCTTTGCCCAATGTGAACAACACTTTGCAATAGATGGGCCATCAGAAATGGCTTAAAAATTACATTAGAATTAAAAATCATTTTGTTGCATAAACAACAAAAAGACCATTAAGTTACAAGTTTCCTTTAATAGCCATATTAGCTTAATGTAAGATGATGCCAGCATGTGTGTTTTGCTTACCCGACATAAAGGTGAAGCCACCAGGGATCTGCATGACCCCTCCGGAGGTGGCTGCGCTCTTTAGTACAGTCCCGTTAGTGTTGGCAATGCTGCTGCTGCTGGCAGACACAGGGGCCAAGTAGTTGGTGATTGGGAAAGAGGGTCCGCTGCTCACTTGCATGGTGGTGGAGGTTGTGGGCACTGTAGGCTGGGCACTGGTGCTGCCCGGTAAGCTGGCGACTGTAAACGCTGGCTTCAGAATGTCCTAGGAAAGAAAAATCAGTAAATGATCAGTGCCTTTTTTCATTCAATCAGAATGAAAAATTTTTTTTTTTCTCCTTTTGTGGTGCAATGTAAAACAAAGTTGTGTAAAATGCAAACTGTGCGCTTATGTACAGATGTTTTTTTTGTTATTTTTTCTGTTTGTTAGATTAAAATCTTGAAACAATTTCAAGTAAATTCATCAAAGACATCAGAGTGGTAACAGACACAGCTTAAAAATGGCTGTCCAAAGTTGGAATGTGTGAATTTTATACACTCAAAATTTATTTATCAAATTTATTAAAGATTCCTGCAATTATGTTGTTTGCCAGTCCTGTGGAAACAGTGCAAAGTGTACAAACAAGTGCATCAAACCAAGCTCTTAATAATAAAATGCACATACTGTTAACTCCTAGATTATAGTACACCACAGTAAACAATTGATGGAGATCATAGTAATGCTAAAAAATATAGTAACAGTCTTAAATTGGGGACAGATGAAGATGGTCAAATAAACAGGCTTGAGACAAAACAGTTGCGTCAGTACATTAAAAGATGATCTTTTATAATATTTAAAATTGAATTTAATATTTTAAATTTGTGTTCATTTTCACATACTAGTAACCTGTTACACATTTCAGTTTAATGACTTGACATGGTGTTGACGTGTGCAGAACGAAGTGAGCGGTTAATCTTTTTAATAGTAGTACAATGTGTACAATCTATATAAAACCTAATACAATTAGAGATAATATCATTGAGAGAAAGTGATCTCGCTGGTCACAAGTACACTTGGCAGGTCATCTCAGTGGAGCTGGACGTGGTCCAACTCATACTGTTAACTGAGCCCCTAAAGAAAGACATTTCTCAGCCTTCATCCAGTCATAAATCTTCACTGCCAGTCATTCAACATCTCTAAAACACAGATTTACTACGAGGAAGCTTTTTGATCAATATTAACAACGACTTTTATGTAAAATGTACATAATGTACCTTTGAGAGCGCTAGTCTTGAATTGTTGCTAGTTGTCATGACAGCAGCTCTGGCAGCCCCTCTATGATGAGGAAGCTGCTTTAGAAGAAGATGTTCTCTTGCTGAACGTCTCCCCACATGACTAGCACAAGGTTAAAATAATTGTACCCTAATTTCCTTACAGTTTCTTCAATAACAAGAGTGTTTGAAGCTGAAGCAATCTGAGGAGGTGGTTAGGTTAGGTTGACTCTGGCACACACTGTACTTGATGCAGAGCTTCTCTGGTGAGCAAAATATACACTCCCAGTAAATCTGTTGCTTCCCAGGTCCTTCTCAGAAGCCAAGCATGTGACAGCAGGTTTGTCCTCAAGAGACACTTTCTCTCTTTGCCACACGTTCTTGCAATATGCTGCTAATATTACTGTACAACATGAAAGTCTGTTATATGAGGGCAAACAGAGGAAGAGGCAGGGGAAGGAAGGCAGCGCATGCAGGTGTTCATCATTTTCTCTCTTTTCCTCTCAAGACCAGAAAGATACAGAATTTCAGCTACAAGACCAAATATGCCATCATCTCCGCACAGCACAATCAAATTATACCACTGACTGATACAAATCATACAACAGCTGGTTTTGCTATAAAGGAACTCTCAACTCATTTCAGCTCTATAATCAGCATCAGCTTTCTGGAACCCAGACATGATTGAGTGTACAGACTCAATTGTACAGGTAGCACAGAATGCATTTATTCAGTATTTAGTTAGAAGATACCGTTGAAGATAAGGTACACAGGGATGTAGATGAAAGTATGACCGGTTTGGCTTATTAAAAAAGCCCAAGTTTAGCGTAGTACTGACAACCACTCAGTCTTTTCCTTAAATGTATACTTACCAGCAAGTTTGAACTCCCCTACAGTCAATGCTAGTACAAAAATGTACTGATATATGTTCTTGTTGTCACTTGCATATATTAAAAACTTTAAGACTGCAACTAGTATGTTAAGTCTGTGTAAAAATGTTACAATAAATACTGTGCGTTGTGACATATTTTGAGATCACCCATTTCTTTTTAGGTATTAAGGTACAATATTACAAAATATTGTATATATTATTGTATATAAAAAACAATATATATGGTGTGAAACGATTACGCCATAAAAAAAATTATACATCAATTTTCTGTGCCTTGAGTAATTGTTTATTTAATTTAAAAAATCAGAGTGGGGTATTTTCGTGACTTTTATTTTGACAAACGCGCTCAGCGTTACATCTCCTTCACCTAAGAAGAAGGAGGAGACGGAGGTTTTTGAACAGCAGAAATATGAATATAGATTAATACCCTATATTTGATACTTACAAGTAATCCAAATTTGAAACTAATGTAAATAAATGTATTTTTAACTTGTGGTATTTATTTCTTTATTGTGTTTTATTTATTTTTATTTGCAATTTGAAAATGTATGTTGTGAATTTAAAAATATAATTTATTTATACAAGGAAACCAATTGGTCATTCTATATTAAGAGAAATGTCTTGTCTTCTTGCTCTTTAACCAAGCAAAAATGTTTTATCTGATTACTCGATTAATCAAATAGATTTTTTAGTAGAGTACTCAAAAATACAAAAATAATCGATGGCTGCAGCCCTAAAATATATACAATAAATATATAATGTGGTTCGAATTTTAAGCCATAACTTCCCAACTTTTTAAATACTCTATTGCATGTATTTTTATATACTGACTATTAGCTAAAATTTTAATTCTTAAAAATTATTCAATTGCATTAATTTGTTTTACATTTCTAGTATATGCCTAAAGGTGCAAGGTCTCCTGTTGTGAGTGGATTTATTTTTATTTTTGTTATTTGTATTTTTATTATTTATGAAAGCATGTTAAATTGATAGTGTATGAAAAGTGCCACACACATAAACTTGCAGTGTAGCATTATAATTTTACAAACAAAAGTGAAAGTAAAAGAAAAAGGTCTGGTATTTATGCATGCACGCTGCTCTCAGCTCTCTACCAGATGACCAACTTAATGCATCAACTACTAAAATGGAACTGCACCTCATTTTTTTGTGAAGAAAAATTTATTTTAAAACACAAACACAGTAGCAAAAAATACAGCTAATAGATCGAATACGAAGCACCCCAACACAATGTTCTGACAGAGACTTTACACTTGACATGCTCAAGTTCTTTTACTGCAAGAATGATCTTAATCTAGTTCTGGCACACGCCTCATAGCTCAGAGCTGCCCATCAAAAGGAAGCTCGCTCACTACATACAACTTCTAAATCCCCTCTAGAGGGGTGCTGTTTATATGTCACTGATTGAGTGGGTGAGAGGTAGCGATAAGAACGGATACGCACACCTCGTTTCCAGTAAACCCACCAATCTGCTCACAGGAACAGAGCTTACTGTGTGATGAAAAAACTGGCAAAGAGTCTCAAAACTTCAGTTTGTCACTTTTAATAAGCTATTAAATCTGGAAATATATACAGATTTTTGTTTAAAGGGAATGTAAAGCTATTTTTCAGCTTTATGCAGTAAATGGTAAATAGCTCAGGAGTAAATTATACCAGCAAACCTAAATGTATAGTCCACATCTGTGGAAGAGGGGAATTTTACACATTCATACATTAATAAAATACCTGCAACTAAAGTTCTTTGCTTTTAAAAGCAAACCAGTAGTGACCGAGGAATGGAAGTCCAAAGTCCAGGTCCACTGTTTAAACAATGGCTGTGGGCGGACACAGCCACCTCAACTGTAGTGTGCGTGTGGTCAATGAGAGGCCATTCCACTATCAAAAAATCTAATTCTCATCACTCCCACACACTGTCAATCAGTAGTCTGACACCTCTGAAGAGCAATGTGTGAATGATTCAATTTCTAGAAATGTGTGTCATGGGAAATATACAGCGTGACTTTAAAATAAGACAAAAATAAAACCTCTTATGTACCCATATTGACTAATCCAACACTCTGACTTCATTGTTTTTTGTAAAAAAATAAATAATTAAAATACCAAAAGATCAATAAATTAGCCTAGCCATGATTACAGTTTAATTAAATAAACAGAAAAATTAAGAACACAAAGAGAGAGGCACAAAGTGTGGGTGAGTTTGCACACAATTTGAGTGTCTATAAGTGAGTGACCAGAGTGAATCACGCAGTGGCGGGTGGTCTTGGGGGCAGGCTCTGATAGGTAGACACAGTGGGTACTAGAAGGGAGGGAGAGAGAACGAGAAAGAGAGAGAAAGGGCGAGTGTGAACAGCTGAGGGTCTGGACAGCTGTCAGGAAACACGAGAACCCCCCCAGAGCCTTTAACTCTTTGCACACACCACAATGACATCCACGTTTACTGGGACCTATTGAAGTGGAAATGATGGACACTTCACTTTCCTTACAGGTAGAGATGTGTGACTTCACACAGACATCATGGGTTTCCATGTGCCCGCATCTTAAACATTTCAGACTCTACCAGCATCACACCCAAACACCCAAGCTAAACACACCACCACCGAAACATGGAAAACCCTGGACCAACCCAAAAAAAAAAAAAAAAAAAAATATCCCCATACAGACACGGACACACACAACAAATGTTGAACACAGGCCTGGTTGTCAGTGTTGTTCAGACAACAGATGTATTTTGGGGGATGGAGAAGGTCAAGCGAGACAGGTTAAGTTTAAGCCCCTCACTGAAACAGCTGCTCATTTGCTTCTACTGTAAATGTCTGGAATTAACAGGTTCAGTTACTTTTTAAGCACAGGGAAATACGACAACAATTGCCAGTGGTATAGGGATGAGTGATATCACAATATATTTCCAAGATATTTTTCTACTAATTATATTCTTAGCGATTTAACAATGTAAAAATATTTGAGTAATTTCAAGAACACACCAAGTTTTATTTAACATAACAGTTTGGATAATTAACAGCAACTTTACCAAGACTGTGATTTTGTATAAAATAACATCATATGATGCCACATCAATGAATTATTAGTAACAAAGTAACTAGACTATCATAATGCTAAAGTACAAAATATTTAGCATACATATAAACTGCAAGCAAAGAGACACTGTATTGCAAAATAGACTGCTTTTAATGTAGATCACAAAAGTTTTTTTTAATTATTATTTTAATTGCTTAAACAGTAAGTAATATTATTGCAATTTATACAGTACAGCACACCTCAACTGTTCACTAAGACGCAACTGAGAGATCAGTAGTGAAAATATCATTACACTTCTTTAACAACAACAGTATGGGTTGTTTTTTCAAAATTGTATAAAATTATTATTTTTTTTGTAGATGTATGTTTTCTGTGCTGTCCATAGAAAATGTGAATAAAAGTGATTAATTCAGGAGTACTAATGTCACACTGTTTCTGTACACATTAACATATTTCTATACATTTAGATTAAAAACCGTGTCAGGAACTGCTGTAAACAGTGTAGCAGACAGCCCTCTTACAGCCTTTAGCCAGCGCAGTGAGAGAGAACATGCACAATACAGCTCTCTTAAACAAAGGCTATAGACAAGGCTATCAATTTCACAGCACACATTGAACTGCTCTCTAATAGAAAAGAGGGCCTTGCTGCACTGTGTTTGACTATTAAAGCCCCAACCTAGTCTACTGCTGTGGAATAAATGAGAGGAGTGGACAGAGCTTGTGTCCTTCAGCCTAACCATGTTCTGAACTGCTGCTGTGAGCTCTTGCACAACTAGTAGAACACTCCTCTTTATCACTTCGTACTCAAGCTTAACTGCATGTGAAACATTTCAATCCCAACCCACAATTTTTTTTTATCTCATTCTATCTGGTCAGCTTTAAGTCGAGACTACAGACTGTAGTTAACTATAGATAAAAGTGAAATAACTAGTTTTGCACCAATACCTGTATGGGTATCTGCATCGATACTCACACACAGTATTGATATCTGCAATAAACAACACAGATACCAAAAGGCACGTACATGCTGCTGACTGAAGCCAGCAGCATGTATGTGGTGTGGGATTTTGATGCTTCCCTACTTGTAAATGTAACTAAACAGTGAATTTTTAAATAGCTGAATTTTTGTCCAGTTACTGAACCAGTATTGTTATGCTATGATTTGTAGTATGTTATGAATATAGTAAATATAGGAGATCTCATTGGCATCACTTAAAAGATGCTTAAAATATGGTATTTTCATACTGGGTATGGAAAATTCATATTGGTGCATCCCTTGCTTAAAAGCAATGCAACATAAACATTTAGTGTTCTATAGAATCTTTCAGCAAATAGTTCTGTACAAATCATGTTTGTAAATTAAATGCGAGTCTAAGTCTTATTCAAATGTAGGTAAAGTTTGAAGCATGTAAAGAACGAACAATGACAGAGTTAGCAGAGGGCAATAGAATCTAATGGATGCCATCTTTTTTTTTTCTTTAGATGCAACAAAACACCTACAGCTCCTCCTCCACACACAGCTGATTTCTTTGGAACTGGAAACGATGCCTTTTAACGCACACAACTTTACAGAGCCAGCAGCACTTCTACTAACAAAGCAATACAAATGACACAAGCAGAGACAATTCATCCACACAGAAAAAACAAAACACAACAAACGAAAGCACAGCAGACCACTCCTGACAGAGGACAGCACAGTTTGTAGGTATCGAGCAGCTGTATTAGTTACAGCAGAAGCAGAATTGAACCTAATGGCCACAGAAAAAGTATGTCTGCTGCATCTAAAACACATTAGAATCAGTGAGCAGCTTCAGATGAAGAAAATGAGCATTACATCACATCACAGGTGCTTAGAACAAGAACAGAGCCGCTCTACTGGATTTTCCACAGACTCTTCACACAACCAGTCATAATGATTCATCTACATGACAACTAATTACAGCATTGATGGTAAGAAACAGATCATTTAACAGAGCCACACCGGTTTAGTACTGCTGCTACTGTTCGACACTAATGGTAGCCCTACAGTTCAACATAATTACGCATTAGACTGATGCAATACTATGTGTGTTAACTGTACAACAGAAGGAAAATGCCTTAACTTGTTTTAGGATTGTGTTATAAGTACATCTCAAAAAATTAACCGAAGACTCCTCAAAACCAACCTTGTAATGTAACAGTGTTATTTAGGTGCAGCACAAACACTTAGGTACAGGTAACCTAGCAACGATACAGACCTTACAAACCAAACAGTGCAGCTACAAACAAAGCAGAAATGGAACTATTTTAACTCTTGAGAGTTTATAACAAAACAGACTATTTTTTTGTCCTCATTAACTCAAAAAACAGCAATAATGAACTGTGATATAAATCACAATAATACACTCAAGCTTCATGCTATAATGTGTATATCGGCATGATGTTCAACGGTCGTAGGCACAAGGCATATTAATAGGCACAAGGTATATTAATGATTCTGTAAGCAAATCTCATACTGTACAAAAGCTGAAAATAAGGTTCCAAATGTAAAAAAACTAGAAGTCTTTTGCCATGAGTTGATCAGGTTGTGGATTGTGTCCTGTGAAATTTTGGTCCACAAGTTTTTTGCAAGACTGTGTTGATAGGCTGTCTACTATGCTAAATCAAACAATATGAAATGCTTTCACTGCAACATCGATGAATAAATTACTTGGTATTTTAGCTCAGAAGCAGTTTCACTTTTACATGTGTGCACAACTCTAAACTTTAAAATCAACCTTAAGTTTTCAAAACTATATTTACTAGCATGTCATTACTACTTCACTATTGGTAAATGATGTTAAATTGAGAGAAAATGTTATTAACCGCTTTTATATTATTATTAATGTAATACAATAGTCGAATATTGTTGGATTTGATTACATTCATGCAAAAAAGATGCACCTAGCTATAGACTCACTCATCTCATAAGAACATGAACATCACTGTAGACTGAACACTAAAGATCAGTCATGTAAATTTGGGTCTGTTAGCAAACTGTTCTTCTCTGATATGAAAATGCCAGTGCTGGAGGTGCAGTGAAGAGAGAGGCATGCAGTTCAGTGTTATGCTCTGCTCTCCCTCCTCCACTGCCTCCTCCTCCTCCTCCCCCCAGCGTTCCCCCTCCTCCACAGCTCCCACTCGCTGGCTCCCATCTCCCGCCTGTCACTCTGCCAATGAGATGGAATTCACTGCTCCATTTGGGACTGCTAAAAAAGGCAAGGCAGCCCAAGTCGCAGAGGTGCAGCCAATCAGTGGTGACCTGTCCCGCTGCTCGCTGCAACATAAGGCCTCTGCAGCCCCTCCTCTATGTGGCACATTGACACATTGCTCAACATTACCACTACCACCACCAACCTTCTGTAAATGTGTCAGTCGCCAGCTCTAAATCTTACTGTCTGCTCCAGGCCCTCAACCAGACATCATCTTCCTCAGTTGCTTCCTATTGTATACCACCGCATGTGAATCTATGTGGGTTTTTTTCAGCATTTTCTTTGTAGGGAGTACAGTGCTACAGTGTCAGGACCTGCAAACAGTCTAGACTCTCCAAATAGCTTTTTATTATGAACAACTACACCTTTAATTTAACACATATTTTTGGTCACAAAGGCTTAGAAAATCGTTCTAAACCAAGCATAGACAGTATATACCCGAGTATTTATGGACACCCCTTTTAAAAAAGGCATTTTGCTACTTTAAGCTGCATTCATTGCTGACACAGATGTCCAAATGCACACATAGCTCGTCTAGTTCTGGTAGATGTTATACTATTTGGTGCTTATTTGACAATATATTGTCCCAGAAATAATTGACATATTTTTAGAAAAAATATATAAATTATAATGTAACTGATACTCAATGACATGATACAATGATATGAGAAGTCTGAGCAGTAAATTAGGACTCTCTGGAGCAGATAAATATTGGGTGCTACAAAGTGTTTCAGTACTGAGCTGTGGATCCGTAGAAATGTTTCTGGAATGATTGTGCTCCATTCAATAACTTTGGGAGGTATTAGTTGAGGAGTTGGGGGTGAAGGGATGATCAACACCCTGCTGGTGAATTCAATCAGAACACCACAGCAATGCGCAAAAAGTCTTGGACAGTTAAGACAGTTACTCCAACAAAAAGATAAACACTCTCTTATATACCCCTGATTGAAGAAATAATGTTTCCTGACATATATACACAAAATAAAAAAAGAAGAGGTGCTCAATATTGTGTCTCTTCCCTGCTGCTCTCTGTCACAAGCTCCCTCCACCAGACACCCTATTTAGGGCCAGTGCTGTGATAAGGCTGCATATCTCTCTAAATTGTCTTTCCATTATCTCAGTGACACTTTCTAGTCACTTGCTCTCTTCCCCCTTCCTTCCTCTCTCTCTCCATTTCTCTCACTCTCTCTCCTCACCTTGCCCTGTAACAGGCAGCTGGAAACTACACAGAACAATGCAGAAATAAACTAAACCCAAAGAACACCACATGCTTTCTCACAGTAATTTCCCCAGTAAACACACAGCAGATGAATGAGCTGCGGGCGCTGGGCTGGGAGATGTATTACAGTGCAAAAAGGGTGATTTCAATTCATCCATCAAACGATCAGAAAACAACGCAGCAAACTGAGCGAGCAGAACAAATATTGCTCCGTGCTTCTCAGAGAAAATGCACACCCCTCCACCCCCACTTCTACAAGCGGCTCGAGTGAGCAACTCCGTTATCGGCCCTGCACAGACTGCAATTAGTAGCTTCACAGCTTCACAACTCTAAATTAACTGTGTTCTATAGCTTCATGGATCTGTAGTTATAAACACTAAACACACAGTTAGCTCCACTCAGTTGAAATTTGTTCACATAGAGGCTTATGTTAAGTGTAGCTCTTTGTGTGTTTTGTGTGTGTAGGTGTCCAGTACTGATTTTACAACAAGGAGAATCCAGCCACCTCTGCTCAATTCAGAACACACACACACACACACCCTCTCACACCTCGAGTTGCAGACTGCCCTGAGAACTGGGTGAGTTTAGGTAAACTGACCAGCTATTTACACAGACCACAATAACATCATTTGCCTGGTGCAGAGCCTGGCAATGTTAGGAATGGTAAAACTCAGCCAAGTAAATACAGCAATTTATGACTAATTCTGCCCCACTGGACACAGCAGCATGGGGTAAGCTAAGGCAGAGACAGACAGTGAGAGAGTAATGGCTACCTGGACCACAGCCATGTTTAAGAGAGCTGGTGATTGAGAAGGACAGACATTTACTTTAATAAGGGCTAAAGCTAAAACAAACCACATCAGACCATAATCACAGCTTAAATCACAGGCTGATGCATGTTGGCCCTCAGAGGTTGTGTGCTAAACTTTCTGAAATGGACTATTTATTTATATATATATATATATATATATATATATATATATATATATATATATATATATATATATATATATATATATATATATATATATATATAAAATAAAGTATGCATTATTGCTGTCAAATTAAAAAGCTCATATACCAAAATAGTCAACTTTTCAGGAGAAAAGCAGCACTGTCCATTTTGACCTTAAACAGAGCCCTATGAAAACCGGATCACAGAATTAAGGAATAAAAGGAGAATTCAAACATAAACAAACAGAATACACAATAAGACAATCTAAAAATGTGGGTACCATGGTTCTGGTGTTCTGACCTTCATAACCAAAGACTGGAGTAACATACAGGTGCTGGTCAACGAATTAGAATAATTTGAAATAGTGCAATCATGAAATTCTTTGAATGCATTTTTTGTGCAGAAAGCAAATCAGGTGTTCACCGCACCTGTCCTACTCGTTAGACTAATCACAGAACTCGTTACCTGGAAAAAAATTTGCTCAGCTGAGCTTTCCAAAAGGCCCATTTAGGCCATTTAACTGTGACACTGTTGTTTTATTGAATTAGAATAATTGAGAAACCGTTTCATTGAATTAGAATAAATGCTCGAATTTTTGTTTTCTGTGAAGAGTGTTCACTGTGCAGTATAAAGTCAGGGTTGAGTAGAATTTCTAAGTTGTAAAATCAATCATGGGTAAGCAGCGCGACCTCTCAACCGGAATAGTGGCTCAAATTCAAGCCCTTCGCCAACAAGGCTTGACCCAAACTAAAATTGCTGAGCAGCTCGGCATCAGCCAGTCTTCCGTCTGCAAAGCTCTCAAGAAAAACTGCAGCAAGCGCACCAACTGTTCCGGCGTCCGAAAAACTTCTGCTCGCGACAACAAGCGGCTGAGAAAGATCGCAGTCAGCAACCGGTTCAAGTCCACTTCCGAGCTCACCGACTTGTGGAACAAGCAGACCGGCGCTGACGTCTCCAGATCAACCACTTACTGTCGTCTGCGCGAACTCGGCTTCAAATCTCGCGTTCCAGCAGTAAAACCGATGCTGAACAAGAAACAAATGGAGAAACGGCTGAAATGGGCCAAAGAACATGGCGAGTGGACTGCTGAAGACTGGCAGAAAGTGGTCTTCAGTGACGAATCACGCTTCTGCATCTCCTTCGGTGACCAAGGTCCTCGTGTCTGGCGTCGTGGTGGCGAAACCTACAACCACGAGTGCGTGAAAAGATCCGTCAAGTTTCCCCAGAGCGTTATGGTCTGGGGATGCATGTCCGCTCGAGGTGTAGGGAAACTCTGCTTCCTCAAGAAGACTGTCAATGCTGCCGTATATCAAGATGTTCTGGAAACGTTCCTGATTCCGACTGTTGAGGAACAGTTCGGCGAAGAAGACTTCATATTTCAACAGGATCTTGCACCGGCTCATGCGGCAAAGTCGACCAAAGATTGGTTCACTAAAAAACAGCTTGAAGTTTTGGCATGGCCGGCCAATTCGCCTGACCTCAATGTCATTGAAAACCTTTGGGCCATCGTCAAGCGGAAAATTCGCGACAGAAAGCCTACTACGCTGGACCAACTGAAGCAGAACATCGCCACTGCCTGGGAAGCTGTGAGTGCGGAAACTTGCGACAAGCTGGTCAAATCGATGCCGCGGAGACTTCAGGCAGTCATACAAGCCAAGGGGGCAGCCACAAAATACTGAGAAAGTGATGATTGTAATTATAATAAAAATTATTCTAATTCAATGAAACGGTTTCTCCATTATTCTAATTCAATAAAACAACAGTGTCACAGTTAAATGGCCTAAAAGGGCCTTTTGGAAAGCTCAGCTGAGCAAATTTTTTTCCAGGTAACGAGTTCTGTGATTAGTCTAACGAGTAGGACAGGTGCGGTGAACACCTGATTTGCTTTCTGCACAAAAAATGCATTCAAAGAATTTCATGATTGCACTATTTCAAATTATTCTAATTCGTTGACCAGCACCTGTACAGACATCAAACATTCCATCAAAAATAAAAACAGCCTAATGGTCCACAGATATGGAGAATAGGGTTGGAATCATTGCCTTTGCGCAGTTTTGGTGAAGGGGGCCTAAAAATACTTCAGCTTGTCCAGAAATGCATGTGCAAAGTGTATCCTTCACTGGAATCTCAAAGCTCAAATTACACCTCCTAACTGGGGGGTGTAGGTACAGGAGCATGAAATACCAATACGTGCAAAATTCTTCTTGAAAGAAAGTCAATGTCAAAAATGAAAATTTTGGAGCATTTCTAAAGCTTATTTATCAACAAATGGACATACTGTAACAGAGATTTATCATGTCAAAATATTAGAAACACCCAAGATCAAGGTAAAAGAGATGCAAGGGTTTAATTAATGCACTTGGGAGTCCAACCAAGATCACTGGAAAGGTGCGTACTTCATAAACAGGACCCTGGAGTTTACATTAAGAGATTACAGGATACTCTTCTTTTCTGATTTCCCAGTGGCCTCAGTATAATAGTTCAGCCTGGAAAGCAGGTCTTATCCCCCCTATTCTGCTAACCGTTCAGTGGCAGGTTAGAGTATAAACAGCAGACACCAGCGTCTCCCTGCAGGACTCGCTCACTCTGGGGCTCTGTAAACACTGGAGCGCTGGGATCACGTCCTGACGGCCACTTCTTTAGACTATAAAAACCTTCACTGTACTAACACTGCTGCTGCGCTGAGCCTCATTTTAAATATACATCCTCCACATCACTTCACATATATATGAAAAAGGACTAAAGAAAACAGTGGACTCCAAAGACAGCTGCAGCTTATAAGGAATGTGAGGGGCCCCGGCCAAGAGAGAGAGCGGGGAAACACTACCATATAAGGGCATGGAGGCAGAATCAAGTTTTTATCAATGAGAGGAGGGTGCTCAAGTGTGTCTGAGCTAAGGTGACTCAGCGTGCAAAGCCTGGCACCCGTGCCATCCGACAGCTCCTGAGACGCGTCATGGACATGTCCAACAGTATCTGGCGGATAAACATGAACTCTGCTTCAAAGAGAAACGTCAGTTCTCAGAGAGCAAGGACAAACCTGCAGCCTAGAATAAAGCAGCTCTGTGGGTAAGGTGTTGCTGGTGCTGACTGGATGCATACAATGCATATTAATTTTAAAAGCAGACCAATTCAATAAATTTCTTTCATAATATTCCATCAAGGTCTAAAGTGATGTACCAGTAGGCTCACTTTGGTAGGTATTAAATACTTACAGAGTTAGTGGTACCCAAAAAGAAGTTCCACCAATTGTTTAGTACAGAATGAAGGGATACATATGCTTTGTATGCATGCGTGTCATTTATACTATAAACCTTCTCTTACATGCATGGCAACCAAGCACTTTTCTAGATATTACTACACCAAAGATGCAGTATGTGTAACTAAATGTCTCACAGGTGCTGCTCTATGCATTTCCTGTAGCCAATGTCTGAAATGGCAGCTAAGGATAATGTCCAGACCTGATTCTCCAGACATTTTCTCGAGCTCATGTGAGAAAATAGCTTTGGTTTATTAATAGAGCAGGTTGGATTGACATCCATACCAATGTAACAATCTTTAATCTCAAACATAGTTACATCTTCACCTTCGAACCATTTATTCCACAATGGATACCTAAAGCTGTGACCCGGAAAAAACATGTCGGCCACTTGAAAAGAATATGAGGTTTCTGATCATCAAAGACTATTAGGCCAAAAGCTGACCATGCCTCACAGCATATCCTCTCCAAGGAAGCACAGCTTGTAAAAGTGATTATGTTCACAGACGTTCATCACACCTAGAAGATGGGGTACTGACTCAACACAGGTATTAGCTAAAAGCTAGACCCCAGCAATTCCGCTAATCAGGATTAACTCAAGAATATTGAAAATCTTTTTAGAATTACCAAGATTGGTGTTAAAACTGCTAGGTTGCATGGCTTCTGTGAGCAGTCATGGTGCGATAAACCAGCCAATCATACAAGAGCCTCAGCCCAGCCAACCATAAAAGGAAAAAATCAACATGTTTTATTTGAAAGCAAAATAAGTGTTTTTAATTCACCCCAGCCTTAGTCGCATATATCACAGAACAAATTAAAATGCTCAATAAAATGCATTCTACTGCACAATTTAAAAGTGATTTACTGCAAATTGGAAGTGGCCTGCAAACTGCATGCACCAGAGGTCATTAGGAGTTCAGCGCTTTGTAACTTGTTTAATGTTTGAGATGAAACACCATGCAGGAAGAGGCATATGTAGATGGACTGCTCGCAAAGAACTGCAAACGAGTCACTTTGGATAATCAGCAAGCAGAAAGCAGCAGCCCAAGTTCAAATTGTGGTGGATCAAAAGAGAAACAACAGTGAATGTTTTGAGGAGAGTGTGGGCAGGTGAAACTCTAGAAGTCTAAAATGCATTAAAAGCTGAGCATTGTGCCAGTGACTGTAAGCCTTCATACAGTAGATCTTGGACCAGGTTGAGAGAGTTTACCAGGAGGAATCACAGCCCCCAAAGCAGCTCATCAAAGAGCTTTTCCCCCTCTTTTAGAAAGCACATGCATCTTCATCTCAGACAAAAGAAAGAACAAAAGCAAGCCAGAACCACTGGTTGAAGAGGCTGTGCTAAACTATAGGGACAGTCTCACCTTCCAGAATTCTAACCATCATTTTATACACAGTTCAGTATTTAAAAAAAAACGAGTTAATGAAATGAAATGACCAATTATTTCATTATTGTATGTGACACCTAAAGGTTAAGGTGCGTATGCATATAGTGTATGTTACACATCTCAAAAGTTAAAGTCTTATCCAAACCTGGCAAAAATTGCATTTTCATTGGTTTGTCAATTACAATTCAAATAATATTTCAGCACAGAGCTGTCTCTTTAGCATCTAAATATTTCTTGATCTTAATACAATATCAAAGTACTTACCTTGGTTTCACCGAGGCTTTCTGATTCAGAAACCTGATAGGTAAGGTCTGTCTCCTCAAAGCCCGTGGCGCTCATGCGTTGGTCTGTGGATGGATCAGAGCGGGGAGGGGAGTCTGGAGAGTTCAGACACGTCTGGATCAGAGCCTTCCCCGTCTCGCTGGTGATCATGGGCTGGAGCTTGCGTGTGGCAAAAGTGTAAACATGGCCTGTTTCACTGGCTACCAGCAGCAGGACTTGTGTTCCTGTTAGCGTGGACAGCTCATATGCCTGAAATGAAAGGGAGAACAAAATCAACATTGTCACTACTTCTTAAACACATAGGTATTGCAAGAATCTGCAGATTAGATGATTACAGATGATGAATTATTTAAAAGTATAATTTTCCTTTATAGTGGGTGGCATGTCACAGGTTTAGCCAGTAAAATGCTTTTGTTTGTGGATATAGGAAACTTCTCGTGGCATTAATCGAAATGAGCCAAAACTGTTATGTAGTGGTCTAATAGACTTCAGGTGGGCTCAAGGATGTAGAGGGTCTTCACACCCAGAGAGTGGATGGCTGTGGCATTATTGGGGAAAGAACTGGCAAAGTGGAGTGACACAGTATGCCCAGAAGTATCGAAACACCAGACAGGTAATTCAATGAACTACTGTAGTATTCTCAGATTGATTATCTAAATAATCCAAAATAGGCATCTGATCTCACTCTCTTTACTCTTACCCTCTTCTTGTTAAATGCAACCAAATCATTACAGTAATGTTTCAAAATCTAGTGTAAAAAATTGGCCTTTGCAAAAGAGTGGAGTTAATACCTTTGATTTTAGAACAATCACTGGATGCACAGATCCCTTCAAACCTGGACATTGTGTGCTTATTTATAAATCAGTTAAAAATTAAACATTCAGTATTTTAAATATATGACCAAACTGCTAAAATGCCACGTACAACATGAAGAAATGCAAGCCATGATAAAAAATACAATGAACAACGTGTGTGCATCTACAGTGGCCAACCCAACTCGCAAGATAAGACATCAAGTTGGCATTAATCTTAGAAATATATCTGGCAGAGTGTAGAAAAAAGGTCCCAGAGGTGATAGTAACTGAAGAGTGGAGGGTTCATGTTTTTTGCATTTCACACTGATGTTTACCAACAGAAAACATACTGTATAAAACGCAGGCCTAAGGCTGGAAGGTAGTGAGCTGAGAAAACAGCATCAGTCTAACAGAGTGGCACTCATAAACTCTGACGTATGGCTAAAACACAACTAAAACAACACAAGATAAGGCTCCAAAAATAGAGACTTGTGATACTGGGAGACTGGCTGGATTCTCTTTGGTGATTGGGGTGCTCTAGAATGTTTGGGGCAGGGGCGCAGGGTTCTGCTAGGTTTATAACTGGGGCATTGGGCATCATATAATTAATGCCTGTGTTCACATACAACAATGCAAACATCAAAGATAAAGGGTCATGTCACAGGAGAAGGGTTTTTAATGCAAGTAGAGTGGTTTCAGTAAGCATAGGAATGAATGGATTAAGAAGAGCACTTTAAGAACACAATTAACTTATCTGACAAATACATCTATTTGATTTAAATCAGAACAGAGAAGAAACCATTACCAAGCCAAATGCACCATTAAGTAGAAGATGAAGAGAAAAGAATAGGCATTCCCCAGACTTTTCCCAGTTATACATGAATCCACACGGGCAAGAAACAAAGACTGTCTGTGGGTAGTTGACTAATATGCAGTAAAACAATTTGTAGAAAATAGTGTGAACATTTTATTTTAAAAAATGAAAACAATTGGCATTGAACTGCCAATTAAGTCTTAAGTCTTAAGATCCACTTTTTTTTTATTGTGATACAACACATCTGATCAGACTCATACTATGACATATACATAGTGTATACATACATATACATATGACACATATACTAAAGCAGTAAACAGAATGTAATGTGAGAAATAAGCAGCATGGAATAAGCTAGTTTCACTTTCTTTAAAACCGGAACAGCCAACCATACAGTGGTAAATGAGGGTTGCTCGGCAGCAAAGACCACCTAGAACACCACATTCTCAGAAGTACTCAGAAGTCTAATTGATTCTTAAGTTTGTCCTAGCAATGCTTCTATCAGGCTTATGTGGATATAAGCAGCAACTAATTATATTTAATAATAATAATAAAAAAAGCAATTTTAGATTGCAATTTTTTTTCCTAGCTGTACTTAAAGAACACTATGTAATTAGGCTTGTTTATTTGGCTTTGCATCAAAAACTGAATTAAAATAACTATTCTGTAGGACAAAAGAATAACATCTGCCACTGCTGATGCATTTTGTATGCGTGTCAAAACAAAAAAAAAATCGTGTATCGTGAAAATGTCTTTAACCATCATGATATAATATTTGTACCACACATCCCAGCTCTAATTTACACACACAGACCACTAAGAGTGGGAATCACAGTATCATGATTTGACAGTATCATGAACTCCTAAAATATCCATATGACACGCCACATATTGGCCCTATACAATAGAAACAATGCCATATATTGCAATGGCAACATAATTTGCCACCACTACAGCCCATTAGCTGTGATGTGGTCAAATGCCACAATAACATCACTGGAGAGCAGCACATCTCTCCACACTGTAAATTAGGAGTATAGGAGTTGCTACATGAACAAGGCCTCATTGCCTCATGATTATGGCTTTCCTTTTATTGTGGCTTATCCACAGAATGGGAGCTAACCTAGTTCAACCCTGCCAATCCTGGCTGTTACCATCATAGTTTCTACTCCAAATTCCAAACTATCAAATGGTTCAATCAACATACTTTTATAGAAGTTGATGCATAAAAACAAAAAACTACTGCACTTAAAGCTGTGTGGGTGGTCACTGTTCTGACACTTGGTTAGGGCCTAAATTAACACAGAGTGAGACTAACATGCATGCACTTCTAGACTGGCTACAGAGACAAAAATAAAAACACCTCAAAAAGAAGGTAAGTGATTTCCATTCTCTGCTGAGGAAAACGTATTCAGCTTCTTAACAGAGAAATTAGCTGTTTACTGCTATATACATTTTGTAAATGACAGATCTCACACTTTCGAAGTGAACACTAGCTGTACCAGGTTTTTCCATGTCTTCTCAATTGTCTGCTCACTACCTGAGCTAACAATCAAAGTGGAACTAAACACCGATCTGCAGTTTAAGCGCTACTTTATATATTTTTCTCCTACACTCGGGAAACCAAAAGCTGTGACTAGGCTAAAGCTAACAAGCAAACTTTCTTCAATTTGCTAACTGCACATTAAGCTGACAGGACAAAGAAGACAGCAACACTATCTGGTAAGATTAAGGAATAAAAACTAAACAATTAGTGTTTGTTACAGTATGTAAACTATGCTATTATATGGAGCTTATCGCAGTGGCATGAAGCAGTCGATTAAACAGATACACAAATTAGAGGTTATATTTTCCATTTGCCCTTTGTAAATGGAAAAAGCACACCTTTTCCTCCAACACAAAAGAACAGGGTTGTAAATAGGTTCATAAAACCACATCTGGGCATACTATTTTTAGACTGAAGAACAACTTAAAATGCTTAAGAAACACATTCCACTGTATCTAAGTCTTTGTTGTACGGTTGCCAATTTGGCTTGAGTTTTATAGACACCTGGTGACAGTAAATTAACACTGGTATCTGATTAGGTTCGATGTCTCCCTTTTCTTAAGAGCTATGAATAATTGAACTGTTGGATGTTGAGCTGTTTACAAAACCAATATAGCTAAAGAGAGAGAGAGAAAGATACACACTACTTGAAGTCATGCACCTGAATTTGGTCAGTGTCATAATGAATGTATCAGGAAATTAAAACGCTGCCCCTGTCACAATAAATCTAGATTTTAAACTGACTGTCAGCAGCCCTGGTCAGAACTCATCCCTCTCTGAAGCCCCTGCAGCGGGAGGCAATAGCTATTGCTAAGACAAATGCTTTGCTTGCTTAAAATAGATAGATAATGGAAGAGAAGAAATCTGAGGTTGTCCTTTCAGATTTATACCCGTTTCATTCAACTGACTGAATGACCGATCCAACAGCTTTGCTTATGGTTACTGATTTCCTAAAGAAAGCTACATATATGGAGTTCATTTGGATTTTTGCTTCATTTTTGTTCTTTTCACAGCAATAGCCGTTTCATCTAGAACCAGAATATCTAGAATCTGAGGCTTGTTCTACCTTAAGTGAAAACAACAAAAGCTCTCCTTACTTTTAGGACACCGAACAGTTTAAATGTGTAACTACTACTGTTTAACTGGATGACATTCAGTACATATTGAATTATATTGCAATAAATAGTGTATTGTGAAAATGTTTAAAATATAAACATTCAATCAAGATCATCTAACCATATCACTTTGCCATAAGAATTTACGTTTTTGCAAATTTTGGGATTTTTTTTTTTTATTAATTCAATAATTACACAAATATTGCCAAAAATATTGTAAAAAGAACCTTTTTTTACACAAGATAGAGGAAGAAAATCACACACAGCTTTTCAAAAGGTTGCTTTAGACATCTATATATCGTGTATCTAAAACTGGTCTGTAAAATGGCTCTGCACAGCTCTCCCGCAATTGTCTGTTGAGTTTGCACTCCTAGATCTTGATATTGTAGCCCTCATAAGGTGGGCCTCTACTTGGCCTGCCCAGCATCTCTGAACTGCAAACACCACATTCATAATAAGGTGGCTTTATAGTGCAAATGCTTTGTATGAATACATACACAGACTCATTACAGTAGCCTATGGAAACATTTAAATTGAAAACCTGCTACTTTTTACTACTACTCTCTTACTACTACTACTACTTTCTACTATCTACTCATAACCCTGCATGCTAAAAGGATGTGCTGCATCAAAATGTCAGGATCACACCAGTGTCTCTGGAAGAGGGAGAGACGGTTGCCTGGACACAGCATCATTACTGTGCAAAATTGCAGGGGCAAGGTTACAGTGTGAGGAGCAATGAGGATAGTGTTTGGTCCATGTAGATTCTGCTCAAAGGCAGAAAATTACTTCATCTCCCAATCTTAAAATTGCACTACCTGAAAGTGTGCTTCAAGATTACCAACCAAAGAAATGTGCAAATTGGTATCATAAGGCACATCCTACAGTCTTCAGCCCACACAAAAGCAGAGAGTCTGAGACTGTGGATGCTGCGTTCCAATCTGTTGCTGTTTTTGAAAAAAAGAAAGGGAAAAAAAATTGATTGTACTGAAGACTTTAGCTCAGTTGGCCAGTGATTAAACACGTACATAAACTCTCCTTTGTTTCCACAATAAAAAGATGCAGGATTATGAGCCAGCAGACATGCCATTAAAAAAAGAAGAAGCTTTCTCTGTCTTGATATTCCTGCTGTTGGAAGATAACCTTTATTTTTTATTTTTTATTTCTGCTGAAGCTGAATTTATGTGTTGATGGTTGTGCAGGAATGCTAAAGCTGCGCACAGTTCTGGCTTTCAGCAAGAAAACTTAGAAGCATCGGCATGCTGTACACAACTGTACACATTACCTGAATGTACAGGCAGCCATGTGCTGCATCGCCATCACCAGAACAAAGGTCAGTTTACAGAGCTGCATTTATTACTGATAAATATGTAAAGAAAAAATGTAAACATCCCACAACTGTAACATGTTTGTACATTTGTTTCCAGCAAACCAATGGCCTAAAAGGCCTGCTCTCCTGAGCCGTCAACCAGCTTTCTGGTTAAGAGCAGATTAACAATTATTTATTTTACCAGTATGTTTCAAAACACATTTTTGCAGTAATTGTGGATATAGGCATTAATAAAAATGCAATGGAGTAATATTCTGAATTAGACTGTGACTCCAGAACAAATAGGCTTATCAGACTGTGTGAGGCCTGCAGTTGGCTGCTGGAGAGAGGAGAGCACGCAGTAACATTCAAGTGGTTATGAGCATCATACAGTGGGAACACTGCATTCCTGAACTCTTCTGCTCTGACATCAGCAACCCCTTCAGACAGCTGTCACCATGCAGCATGCAGAAAGAGGTGCTAACTGACACACTGACCAGAAGAACGAGGACAGGTGATCATCTGCTACAGGTCATTAAGACCACAGCAAAAGGCCAATATAAAGGGAAAGCACTTAGGACTGAGAATGCACCCACATGGGTTCTGTGTTTTCAGATATTTGCTGTTATTCCTTTTACAGAATTTTGCAAAGCTTTTTTCAGACCAACAGACGGAGTAATATACACTTTATGTCCAAAAGGTTTGTGGACATCCCTTCTACTTTTAGCTGCTTTCATTTGCAGCTAGTTTTCATTTGCACAGATGAAACAGATGTGCTAATGCACACACAGCTTGTTCCGTCCCTGTAGAAAAGTACTGTCAACAGAATAGGACCCTCCGGAGCACTTAAACATGTACCCAAGTGCATTCGATCATATTCACAGCAATAAAAAGTAGCCTAAGTATTATTTAATGATCACTATTTAAAAGTATTTTAAATAAAATAATGTAATAAAAGCACTGAATAACCAAAGCAATACACTTTCTTGAAAGGTGCTTTAGAAACAGTATTGTATTGTATACAGAATTGTATTTTTTGCCTAAAAGTGCACAGTACTGGACTGAACATACTGTACTTTGTGTACATTTGTGCTGCTGTATTAAAATTGCTGATAAACATTTACAAAGGAATGTAACACTTGTTTACAGAAGCTTACAAAATGATTATTAAAATTCCATTTGATATATTGGTCAAATCTTAGCATCTCTGCATCTATAAGATAAAGATTATTAACAAAAACAATGGAAAGTTTAAACTTATTCTATACCATAAACATAACAAGAGTACTGCAACACTTCAACAGTTTTTACTTAAAATCTACTTTTACTTACAATCTTATTACTATCAGCACATCCAATACAAGGGACTTACATTTTAAAGTGTCTTTATTCATTCAGTATGCAAAGTGCTCTTGAGAAACAGCCATAGTAAAAGGCAGGAGATCTGGTAGAGGGCTAAGTGGTGGTTTAATATAATTTATTAATAATAATAATAATAATAATAATAATAATAATAATAATAATAATAACATTTCTATAGCCTACTCTTGAGAAAGGGGTTGCATGCCCACTGGGCCATGCTTCTCACACGTGGCCCACATGTGGATTTAAAAAAATCTTAATTAGACAGGCAAATGAATGATTAAACAAAATTGTGTTCTTTTTTCTATGTATGCATTTTACTGTTTTAGCTATTGCCTATTCTAAATAACTTCCACTAATTTCACTGCACTCACTGTACCATTCCATGGTATATGTACTGATGTAGACTGAGCAAGTTTCTTGTTTATAGTGTAATACACTTGAAGGAGTGTCCAATCACAGATCAGTCCCCTGACCCATACCAGGCCTATGGGAAAGAAAGCAGATGTGGAGTTATCTTCAGTGTATTGGTACTGAGCCAATGACCTGTTACAGTGAGCCTGCACAGGTCACCTGCAATATACTGAAATATGGCCTTCAATTTCCCTTGTTTCTTAAAGCCCTAGAGCTTTATTTTTCTTAGAAGTAAGTAACTGTGTATGGATTAATGTTCTAACAGGCTAGTCAGAGACTAAACTCCAGCCATACCTTGCCAAAGCACATACGAGGAACAATGCAATGGCAACTATTCCGAAATTGCATTCTGAAATATTTGGGTTAAGCTCCATTGATGAAGGATACTCTTCATGTAGGCCAAACCCTGAGCGTGTGTGTGTTTTTTTGAAGAAGGGTGGCGGTGGTCAGAAATAGAGAATGTCAGTTGCTCTAATCTATTTAAAGCTCACAGCCAGTGGGGTCTGTTGTGACTTCCAGTCACCATGTGCCAGAGGAGAGGACATGCAATACTGCAGTCCTCATTACAGCAGAAAGCGAGGGAGAGAGAGAAAACATTAGAGATGAGAAAAATTGCAGTGGAATGACAAAAGTCCAAAAGTCACTTTCTTTAAGACAGTTTGTTTACATCCATAGTTATATACAGAGGTTATATGAATGAATTGAGCAGTTTTTGGGGCATTTTGTTATGCATTATTGTTTGGGCACTGCTACTTCAAGCACATGTGGAGCTCACATGGGTGAAAGGCGGGACAGGTGGGTTTTAGGTAGGCATGGGGTGGTTTGTATTGCATGTGGTTTTACAGGGACCCCGTTGAGCTTCCCATATGAGCCAAATCATTACTGCCCACTTTAGACTTAGTCTTACATGGGTCTCAACTTTGACCCTGATGGGGCCCAACACTGACATTTATATGTGGGACCAACATGAAACCCATAAACCAAAGTTTCTGGTTTACAGTTGGGATATTTCCCTACCCATTCAGGCCCCACGTGTGCGTGTTATCCGTGATCCCAGGTGAATGATGTAGGTTATTATGTATTAAAATTAAACAACACTCCTAGTAGAACTTGCACTGATGTTGGGTGAGTTACTTACTAAATAAAGACATTCGGTGTGTAAATGGGGAAACTGTCCAAACAGAAAAGCTCACCTTTTTCATGATGCCCGTCTTTCTTTTGCTGAAAGTTGTGTATCGCCGCAACTTGTTGTCTATGAACTCCATCTTAATCTTAACGCGTCCACGTGTTTTCTTGCCTGGCTTTGCTCCAGCAACTCCGCCGGCCACCACACCGTAACCCCCCGGGGGCACGCCAGCCTCCTGGCCGGGCATGGCACTTTCCATTTCGGCCCTTTCCCGCTTCACCCCCCTCCGGCTGTCTCCAGCCATGGGTTCGTCGTCGTCCCCAGAATCGGAGTCCGCGTCGGAGGCGCTGCACCCCTGTGGACCCCCTTCTTTATCCCGGTCAAACCGACCGGGGATCCCCACTAACCCTGCGCCCAGAGCCCCTAAGCCCACCTGTGCGCTGAGCCCGCCGCCACCGCCGTTCCCGGCTCTGACGCCGCCTCTCCCGGGCCCGTTTCCCCCCAGCATTCCCACGGGAGCCCCTCCGAATGCAGCGACGTTCACCCCGGCTACAGTCTGAGCGCCTGTCCGCGCGAGTCCCGGCCGAAGCCCGCTGCTGCCCACCACCACAGCCCCGTGTACCACCGCCGCGCTGTTCCCTGACGCTGACCCGTTTCCACTCAACGCCGAGCCAGCCTGGCTGGATAACATCCTACACCGGGGGAAAGAAACACCGCTACCGAACGCTACAGCTACCAGAACCCCAGTCAGTCAGTCTGCGGTGGGCGAGTGTGTGGTCAAGCCGTACTGCGGGCACATTCAACACAAACCCAAACAAACACACGCAGCGCAGCAGCAGCACAGCCCCTCACTCTCTCGGAATGAGCCGGGAAAGCCTGAGTGACTGCCGGAGCGAAGTTTCCAAACTGATGCTGCCCCTCCAAACCCCCTCAACCCGCTACAGCCTCGCGCCGCTCTCACCCCCCCGCTTTCCACAACTCACCGCGCACTCTCTCTAAAAGGAAAACACGAAGCGCGCCCCCGCGATTAATCCGCCATGTCATGTAGTTCACACCGCAAACCTGTAAAATGTCGACCGCGGGCCGCTTAAACACACCACCCTCACAGGCCTGTCCCACCGCCCCTAAAAACACACGTTCTTACGCAAAACCGTAAACGTTTATGCATTTATTTCTCTAATATTATTCTCCGGCTGTGGAAGAATCTGTCCGTGCAGAGCTATCGGATCTACTTTCCTCCATATAAAGAGATACAACGCTTCCTTATAAGGAGTTCTCTCTCCTTATTTGGCGAGTCACAGTGACGCCCTCCGATTGGTCCGTGAGGGTAAGTCTCAGCACGCCATTGGTCAAAGCGCCTTGCTCATTTGAATACATACCAAAACGGTTGCGCTCACGGCGACGTCATCGAGGAGGCAGAGGGAGGGAGACCCCACTTACTCTGCTGGGCATAAATTATTTTGGAATATGAATGACACACACGTGCAGTGTGAAGTAAATAAGCTCATCCAGAGAACAAAATTGCAATTTCTAACAATTTAACACACAAGTATTTTTTGTAACCCCCATGCCAATATAATAAAGACAATTTTCAGCAAGTTCATTTTATGGGTCTTTTTTTTAATAACTAGGCCTGCCACAATAATTGTTGTGGACAATATATTGTCCCAGACGTTATAACGAGAAACAACATTACTGACATTTTAAGACAATTGAAATCTCACTGCCATAATGATAATATAATAGAATAACACAGCAATACGACAAAAAATGTCATTTAAATCATAGTTTGGAAAATATATACTTTTTTCAGTCACAGTTATTGAAGCATTGGTCATTGAATTACAATACTATTTTATAGGTCAACAAACACAAATAAACGATACACCATTGTCAAAGGTTTTGTCCATTTATTGAACAATAAGTCAATGATGTATTGTTGTGACAGGCCTACTAACAACCACTTAATTGTATATGTGAAGTGCATCTGTGATTTTGAATAGCCACTAAAGATTATTTAAACTCACGAATAGGCAAAAATATATTATAGTAATATATTGTAACTTTTTATTAATTGTTTATTTAGTATGCTTAGTCACCAATTACAGTACCAGTCAAATGTTTGGACTTTCTCATTTAATGTTTTTCTTTATTTGTATTATTTTCTACATTGTAGATTAAAATTGAAGACATCAAATCTATAAAGGAACACATATGCAATTATGATAATTATTATTATTATTATTATTATTATTATTATTATTATTATTATTATTATTATTATTCTCACAGTCCACTTAATGGGGTACAACCTGGAATGGGAACTGTCTACTACCCAATTGCGTGTGTGTTCCTTCATAGTTTAAGTCTTTAATATTAATCTTCAATGTAGTAAATAATGTTAATAAAGAACAAATATTAATGAGAATGCTTGGTTCTGGTTCTGTATATATTACCCATTTTTTAATAATCAGTTATATACATTTGGTAGGTATTAGATTGCACTTTCTGAAGCCAACATCAGGCCAACATAAGCTGACCATCAAACAGGTTTACAGCCAAAGTAAGCACACAGTCAAACACCGATTGACACCCGTCTATAGTTCATCAATAATGATAAACCCAATGATAAAGCCAACATAGGCCCACCATTAAACACACCGGATGACACAAGCCCACTTATCACACCCAAATTCACACCAATGTATGTTCACCATCAAGCACTAGTTGGCACCTATCATCACGCCACCTATCATCACGCCTACCATGATACATTGGTTGACACCCAATATCACACTTAAGTTGGTCCACCATTAAGCACCAATTGACATCTAACATCAGGCCAAAACGTACCTGGCCCAACATGATTTGCAAACATAACATGCTATCTGTGCACTTTCACAACCTTTGACACAACTCCAATAGACTACAGCAGTAGTGCATCTAGTTCCCATGGTAACTGTTATAAAGATGCAGTAGGTTAAGATAACAGCTACAAAAGTGGAGTGCAAAATTCATGGAATACTTGATTAAGAGACTTGATTTAGTGCTGTAAATTAATGTATATCTTTTTGCCTCTCAAAACAAAAGAAAAACAAAAAAACTCACTCAAAACCCCTATTTTGAATGTGAAGTGACAGGGCAGGCTCGGTGTAAAGCAGACCAAAACATCTTGTAATGGCCTATACTGGACTCATTTTATCACCACTCATTAAATTTTTATCCAACACTTATAAATAACCACAACAATTATATACCTACTTAAGTCATTAGCCCACATTAGAATACTAACAAGCTTGTGCAGCAGTGAGTAAACAAGCAAATCACCCTGACATTTATTTTAATTGATTGAAGGCAATTTTCATACTGGAGGGGTTCATTAAAGATGCACTAGACTGGAAAACTGTATTTACCTAAAAACAAAGCTATGCTACTCTGTGTCTACTCTCTGTGGCTCCAGTGTGCTGTAAACCTGCCAATTAAAGCAGAACTCATCTTTTTTTTTTGAGTCCTCTGAAAAAAGAAAATCAGTGTGACTAATTTTGAGAAAAGAACAGGGTTTTAATGGCCATTTAAACCACATCTGAGCATGTTTCATCCCAAACAAAGACATATATTTAGCTACTATTTTTACATCAAATAACAAATTAACATACATAAAAAATTAATCCATGGCAGATTTAATGTTCTTAGCATTGAGGCATCCCTGCTGAACAATTCTGCTAACGATCAGGGTGTGTTTGCTGAACTGAAAAGCTGATCAGACAGGTAAAACATTCACTATGATAATTAACAAGGTGGTAATTCAGCATTTGATCAGCACAGTGTATGATGCCTTTGATTTTGGTCAGGGATATACAGTTAGACAACCAGAAAGAGCAAGCTTAACTATGCTGGTTGACCAAGACTAAGACCATCAGATTGTAGACCAGTTAACCATCAACTTTAAACAAAAATACACCCTATGCTGGTCAGGATCTAAGCTGGTCATCTTGCATAACTAAAAAAATAATATGCTGCTATTAAAAAAAAAAAAAAAAACTAAAATTTGTCAGATAAGTGACAAGATTTTATGACCCCCAAAAACATGATGGTTAAATATATAGCTTATATGTGCGTCTTAATGTAATCTATATTTTATTAACATTTATTCCACATGCAAAAGCCTTAAAAGGAAGCTTGAACATCCTTCTGATTGTACACCCTGCACGGTGAAATAAAAGAAAGGCAAGGCCGCATTAACAGAGAACAAAAGACAGACCTAACACAAAATGCATTATTCAGTCTTAGGTGAGAGGGAGGAACACTTGAAGTGCTGAGTGTGAGAGCACACGGCTGGATGTCTTTTCACGGCAAAAGACGTAGGACTCACGAAGCGCTCCCACATCAGCAAAGAACACCTACTGATGACTCAGCTGACAGCAGGAGTAAAAGCTGTCGAGCACACGACCAGCCTTTTATGGTGGGAACCAGATAATGTCACATGAAGAGAGCCTGTGATATAAGTGCAATAATAATGAAGGAGGTCCTGCCTCCAGCTGCAGCTAGTATGAAACCGGCTATGTCCAAATAAAGCACTAAAAGCATTCCACAGTAAAGCATTAGTGATTTTGGAGACTTGACAAAAACAACTGAATAGTTGATTAGGAGCCTAATATCCACTGATTAGCCTAACAACCCCGGACAGGACACAATCCAGCTCACACAATATAGCGCCCTCTACTGATCAGATCAGAGCAATGCAGCAGTCATGTATCTGGTTCTAGTGTTCAAATCCAAATTGTTTTACCAGTAATAGAGATATAGGGATGGACTGGGACCATAAAACAGCACTGGACTTTTTCCTCTAAATAGGCTCGCCAGCTGTCTGGGGGCTATTGTTGTTTTATACACACACACACACACACACACACAGTATGTGATGGGATCTAGGAAAACCCTTCACACTGCGCACTGGCACATGTCTGGAAAAGAGAGAAAATGTGTTGAAAGGCAATATTTTTAGTTAATAAATTGGGTTTTTATTAAATTGTTACTCAATAACATCATGTCTGTCATCTAATCGAAATATGCTTGATTGACATTAAAAAGTTGAGTTTTTTTTATTATTGTTATTCTTTTTGGAACACCAGACCTTAAACCTGTTTTTAAACCTCAATTACATTTTTTAAACTCTTGTGATCAGCCAACTTTGGTTGATTACAGCATTTGATACAAAAAAGACAAAAAAAAAAAAACGATTTGAAATGAGCTTGAAATAGGGTGTCAGGTGAAATCAGAATTTCTCTTAGGTCTATTCCGTGTAAAAATTAGCCTGCTTTATATGTTTTTCATTTGTTTTATATGCTGCACTTTTGTTAGGGTATATATTAACCCTCAAAAACAGGCCTAAAACTAGTCTATTAAGAAATTACACAAACAACGCTGCTGTGATTGATTATGATACAAATCAACTTTAATAAAAATCAGCCTTTTAACAACAGCGAAGTTTGTTTGTACCGGTAGCTTATTTAGAATTAAGCAAATTAGAAAGAGAAGATAAAGATACATTAGTGGTGGGCGGTACAATAGAAAAACAACAGCAAACAGCAATTATTCACTCAGAAAAGAGACCCTTTAAAATAAATTAATGCTGTAGCTTGAAGGACAATTTTAATGTACATTGAATTTCATTTATTTGTTAACTAAAGAAAGAAGATAATTGTGGCTGATTTTAATACTGCAATGCCTTCAATAGCTTTATAATAGCATATTGTAAATTGATATTAAACGAGTCTAACTTGTGCAATAGAGCTTTGAAGAAATACATCTTTTGAATATATAAACATTGAGTATTTATGTCTGTTTATAGTGTTTAAGTAACGATTTAAATATTTCAGTTTAAACAGGAAGTTGTGTTAAAGTTGTTGGCATCTCTTTTTAAGGTCTATTGTTTACATTCCTTAGATGTTTTTCTGCTAATAAAGTCTAATTTCTTCATATATTGTGTAATTTTTTGGGACAAGTTAAACTTAGTATTAACCAAAGCCTTTATAAGAGCCTAGATATGCAAAATATATAATATTGTGGCGGCTCTGGGTTGTGTGTGTGGCTGCCTGTAGGCATGGTTCTGTTCTCCTGTGTGCGAGGATGACAGGGGTGGGGCATCTCCCTTGGGAGGGGTTATGCAGAGAGGGTGGGCACCACTCTGGATCTGCCATCTGGGAGACACACAGCTGGGTTGGTGGCCTTTGGGCTGTTGGAGCTCTGTGGGGTAATGGGTTTAGCTCTCCTAGTTTTGTTAAAGGCTGTAAGTGAGTGGCAAGCCTGGTCTTTAAAGGAGCTGTTGAGCGTTCAGCATGAGTTTCACGGGTCTTCCTTCCTCTTCCACGCCACAATATTAATAATACAGATACCGTGTTATACTATAAAACCGTCAGAATACCGTGATATACATTTTTGGTCATACCGCCCAGCACTAAAAACATGTCCCCTCCTTAAACTTTTGGATGAACCTAGTTAATAGAAGCTGTGAGGCTATGAGAGGAGTTAATAAAAGGCCTATGCCTGACCTGCTGTTAGATGCGGCTCCACTTCCTCCTCTGGTGAAATTCCCTCGCTGACTCTTCATCATCACCATCACGCGCTTCCTCATCAGCTTCAGTTTCCACCTGGTTCTCAGTCTCGCGCTGTAATTTAGTGCTTTAATTGTAAGACATTACTGCCGCTCTGTGAGCTTTTTACATTATTATGCGTTGACTTTAAAGGGACTTGACTTTCTTTAACTTTTCTCATCCTCATTTCTCCTCTTTCCACAAACTTAGCTACTCCTCTCCTACCCCGGAAGAAGATTAATTTAGGAAAGGAGGAGGAATGGAGAGAAGGAGCAGTGATTGAGTAATTGGAAAAATGGGACAGCGGATCCCTTTTAATATGACTACTTGACTATTAACTGAGCCAATCAAAACGCTCGCTTTCAGCTCCCCCAAGACTGCCCAGCCAATCACAGCTGCTGAAAACAGTCAGGCAAATATATGGTCTTCCTGTTATTTGTACAATTGTACTCCGGTTTATTGCAGAGAAAACACTACATTTCTGAAATTATGTGAAATATTTGCCAATCAAATAAAAGTGGAAGCCTTATTGTTTATATTTATTAAATTGATATATATATATATTTTTATTTGTTCATAAAAAAGTAATGATAGATGTTCTGCAGTCATGTAAGTGTTTTATACAGTTGTATTATTTCTTGACATACAAAAGTAAAAAAAAAATGAATTAATAAATAATTTAACTTGAAATAAAATGTGTACTAGGTGCTTTGTGGGCGTGACCATAGTGTTGTCACTCCAAAATTTTAAAAACATTTCCTGGGTAGGATACTGTGGTCTATCCTCCTTTGGAAGCCTTTTCGATGAGGATTTTAAGCGTCTTCTTTTGCCTCTTCCGGTATTTAGACAGGTGGCAAGATCGCGTCACGAAATCAGTTTGCAGGCCACAGAGAGGAGGAGACTCGTTGGGAAAAAGGAGCTACGCATTCTTATTTCACTCACCTTTGCTTGGCAATCTCTTGGTGAGCCGTCAACCATGCACTGCGCAGCTTGTGCGTCAGTGTCTTTGCTGTCGTAACAACAGAAAAACTACACCTTGCCTGACTCAGCAGAGGAAACCGAGCATTCACACTGTGAAAAGCTGCAAGAAGGTCGTTTAGAGGAACAGCAATATTATAATTATTTCTGTTTATTCTGTTTTTTGTTGATGTAAAAGTTGGATTTGTGTGCTGCACCGTGTGTGTAGGACTATTGAACGACTGATTGTTGTCAGTGTTTTAATCAGTCAGTTGCACACCAGTGTTTTCTACTGCCAAGAGAGCAATACACCAGAAACATACCTGAACACACCTCATTTTCAGACCAACACACCTATTGGCGTAGATATATTCGTAAACTCTGTTGCTATTATAACAACGCAGGTGCAACATAGACTGTTGGCTGGGTGTAAGATAGCAATAAGCACTGCGACATGCCTTGTGCCGAGTGTCAGGTAGGGCTCTAAATTTTGGTTATTTAACAGGGCAAACAGCTGTTCTGGACTTTTCCAGAGTGTAAAGATTGCAAGTCCACCCCTGTAGAAATCTAATTATTGCCTAATTCGTAAAATCTATTGTATTGTCCATTTGCTCCTGGAGGTTAACTTTATCCCCAGTCCTAATCAGTCTCACCTGATTAATCTATTTGTTGCTTTCTGAGGTGTTTGATTAGCCGAACGCGGCAGCAGAGGTGAAACCTGCAGGAAATGTAGTGAAAAGAAGCTGCAACCTCAGTGTTAAGCCAGCCATTACAAACGTGAACGTTTAATAAGAGCAGCATACATTGTGTTTATTGTGACCTTTGCTAAATATAATAACAAAAAAAGCAATCTAGGTGTGAGTGCCTAGCATGTACGTACTTGAAAAGGCATGGACTATGTATTTGTTCACAGAAATAAACAAAAAATAAACATAATAAGAAAAGATTACATATAAAACCGTTCATTAAAACAAAACAAAAAGGCAACTGTACTGCGAATAAAATGTAAAATAAACAACAGTAAATATTCCTTCATGTCCTAGGCACTTGTGGTCTTTACAGTTGGTAGCGACCACTGAAATGTCCAACAGCCTACAACACTTCCCAAACTGCAAAATGAGATGTTACAATGGGTTGAATACATACATCTGTATAAAAGGATCACAGAGTACCTTCCTTAAAAAAACACGTATAAAAAAAGACAGAACCTTCATCGCCAGTGAAGGCTCTCGTACGACCTTCTACATTAAAATAATAAGCCGTTATATAAAATGACATTTTAAGTGAAATTAGTGCACGGTCTCTGTATTAATGAGTGTAACTAGGACTTTGCCAAGCAAGTACTGTAATTACAGTGATGTGGTTATAAAACGCCGCTATGCAGAAATCTCGAATACATTGTTTATCATGGCTTAAGGAGTTTAGGCAATAAGATGTATTGCAAGTTCTCTCCATTGGAATATTATTGTCCCATATGAGCACCTCAAGGTAAAAAGAAACAGGTAAATATTAAAAATATTCATTAAGTACAATCAGAAAACCTCTCATTCTCCTTTCAGCAACAAACACACAAACCACATTCAGTATGTATTCACTGGCTTTTTTCAATTTGTTTTTTGTTCTTTCAATCGCTAACCTGACACTGACGGAGAGTCCAGAGCTTACAGCTAAGTAACAGGCCATCACCCTTCATAACACACCTCTATTGGATTTACAGAACTGTGCACAAGTCAGAGACCATCCTTCCTTTACTTAATTTCCAGGCAAAATGTCCGTTAAAGAGTCACTTTAATACCTCAAGACAAAAAAGAATACATATTTATCAGAAATCAAGCCTTAACCTAAATATACTGTTTTAATATTTAGTGTGCACACCCTGCCTCAATGTTTAGGTGATTCAAGTTATTAATTTTTTGGGAGACATTTCTGAATATAGGGGTTGTCTTGCCTCGCAACAAAAGATTTAGAATGGGCTCTAGACCCACCATGACCCTGACCACAAAGTAAGAAATAGAGGATGAAGATGGATGGACAATTTGGCAGAAATTAGATACAAACTAGAAAATGCATTTCCTGAACTGCAAGTGTGACTGCAGCTCAGCAGCACTACTAATACATAAGATAAAATTGGTTGTCCAGGTGTTGCAAAGTGGTTACTAAGGTGTTAACAAGGGGATGCTGAGGAGTTCCTAGGCATTTAAAAATGTGTTGCCATAATACAAATGGTTGCAAAGGTGTAGGTTAGTTTGAAATACGATTGTTAAAACAGGACTCTTAACAAATATGCAAGATCTTCTGGACTACCAACTCTGTCCCCATCAGATAAACTGATGCTATAACTCCTCAGTTGTAGTAGAGAGAACAATATTAAGCTTCACTCTAATTTCAGATCTTGGTGTGAATTTTTTTTTTAAAAAGCTCTAATACTGAGACAGAAAAAAACAGAATAGTGGACTGAGCACACCTAAGTTCAGACCTCAATATTACTGAAACTGTTTGACATGACTTGAATATAAAATAAAAGCAGATTTACTAAATACTGAAACGTCATATTGTATTTAGTGGTTGGAGCTTCTGTATGATTGTAAATATAAATCTGCTTTGCTTTTCCTGATGTTAAATTATGAATAACTTGCACTTATTGACTCTGAATAAAGTAAACAAATAAAATAAAATAAATGTTTTCTGACTTTTGCACAGTAATGTATATACCAATGCAAAACTCAAGCATGAGCACATACACACACACACACGCACACGCAAACACGCGCACACACACACACACACACACACACACACACACACACACACACACACACACACACTTACATACATAACCAAAACATAACAAATATGCACAGCAACTTCAAGTCCTTGAGCCAAATATTAGCATGTTGTTGAGTCCAGCATTGTCAATGGCCTTTTGGGTTAAAGCCAGCTTGTGGGTTTCCACCCCTGACGTTGATGTGTTGGGATTGTCCTGCGCTGGCAGAGGTGAAAAGTTGAGGTCAAAGGTCGTACCCCTTGTAGAGGTAGCTCCTAGAAGTGCCTGAGGCTCCAGAGACGAAGAGGAGGAAGAATCTCAGGGTAGAAGAGACGCAAAACGAAGATCTAAGCGTAAACAGGCCATCGAAGGGGCAACAGGGTGTCCTTTCATGCCACGGTTAAGGCAAATAAAACTCTCTGGGGTCCTCACACACACACCCACACACGCACGCATACAGACGCAAACCAATACCGACAAATTGCCCTGATATCAACTTCTCCGTCTGTCACTCACACACTCTTGCTCCCTGAAATGTGTGGGACCCAGTCTGAGTGAGTCTGTGATTGTATCAGAGCAGAAATGGACAGATTTGGCTCCACCATATTGAGTGGAATGAGTTGCAGATGTGCTCCTCACACCTTGCTGTCCAGAGGAATGTCCCCCAGGGCCAGGACCAGCTCGCTGAATGATGGCCTCTCCTTAGGGCTGGGAGCCCAGCAGCGGCTCATCAGTTTGTAGATTTTTGAAGAACAGGCGTCAGGAGCAGAAAGCTTCAGAGTGCCAGCCTGAAGACCTGAAACGAGATGTTTAAAGGTTAGAAATACAAAGTTATTCTTCACAGCGATTGGTGGTTTATGACTGGCTCTTTCATGGCGTATTAAAGGAGTCTACATGTTGTTCAGATGTTGATTTATGAGAAGTGGCCTCTGCAAGTATCAGAGTGGAGTGATGCAGCATCTACTCTGTAATTACTGATCCATTTACAGCTCATTCAGATTACAGGCAAACTGCAAAAGTCAAGAACCTTGTTTTCTGTATCAAAGGCAAATGTTCTGTCTGATTCACATGAAGAAAAACAATTCTTCAAACTAAATTTATCTCTCTAAAGGCAAGTAAAAAGCTTTTATTGTCAATCCTTTTAGGAACAAGCACACAGTGCAATGAAATTACATTCCTCCAGAACAAACATGGTGCAGCATGGAACAAACTGTACAATATAGACAACATGAAGTGCAAACATGCAACAAACTGTGCAACATAGGACTAGAACACTACATACAATAATTACAATAAATACAGAAGAATTTTAAGGATGTAACAGACAGGACAGTGCAGTACTGAAACAGTCTATATGTGTGTTGTAATTACTGTGATAAAAACTAAAGAGATACAGGGTTTTTTGAACAGCGACTGGCAGGTTCTGAATATCATTTAGATTTGAGATTAATTACTGTAAACATTTTACTATACTCATCATTGTTTACTCTGGAGAAATGCTGGTTGGTCATCAGGAAGCACGCTAGCTCTGGTGTATTTACATTTACAATGCCATCCACCATCATACAACACAACCGTGCCTAATGTAAACTATGCAAACTCGTTCTAGACCTATTCTGCTAAACACATCCACTCTGCAACTGTTCTTAATTTTAAAGCTAGTTTGGTATATTTAAGTTATTGTATATATATATATATATATATATATATATATATAAAATATATATATATATATATATATATATATAACAATACCTTAAATATACCAAACTAGCTTTATATATATATATATATATATATATATATATATATATATATTTAATTACACTGCTATAATTGTTTTTTAATAACTTGACATTTGTTCTGTAACTGAGAAGTGTTCAGCTATGTGTTTTATCGAAATATTATGTTTTTAATCTTTTCATCTTGCATTGCTTTTTCAAACCCTCATATTTGTGTATGCGCAGCTACACTGAAATTTGTTTTAATAATGGTTGATTGATTAATTTATTGACAGATTGATTTTTAACCCTTTCCCTCAGTTATGCAATAGTTTTAAAGCCAGGCCAATACAATACATAGATTGGCTGATCAATCTCTGTAAATATAATTTACAATGAGTTATGTATTGATTCTTTTGATCCAATATGACCATTTTAAGCAGGACAGTGTTGCCTAGAATAGTGGGGGGTTTAGGTCCTTTGCCCAGGGGCTAAAGCAGGAGTTCCCCATTAGTCCTGACACTTCAGCCTACAGTGTTTCAGTAGCACGGCCAGCAGCCATCATTATTCCAGAAAACTGAAAGTAATTGAAAGAAACAACCTGTGCACGAACAGTCAGTGTGTGTGTTCTCAGAAGTGTGTGTATTGTTACCTTCTAGAACCTCCTCATGGCTGAGTGTTGAGTAGGGCAGCTCCCCGTGGCTGAACACCTCCCACATCAGCACTCCAAAAGCCCACACATCAGATTTGGTAGAAAAGTCATCATCAGCGACAGACTCAGCGGGGAGCCAGCGCAGCGGGACCAATTTCTGCCTGTAATGGTAATACTCACTGCAAGCGCGCACACACACACACACACACACACACACACACGCACATAAAAAAGACGAATTATTGTTAGGATTTATTACTATTACTGGCACATGCTTCAGTTAAACTATTTAACACAAGATGGCGCTCTTGCTGTACATTTTATTCAACTATTGCTACACATTGAATAAACCTTCCATTCTTCACTAAACTCTTTTTTCTTTTTTGTCTGTAAAACTCTGAATATGCCGTGTCATGTTAAGAAGTATTTTTTAAATGTTTATGTATTTCTCCTGCTCTGCTCTGTGATGTACCTGTTATAGACGTCCTTGCTCAGGCCGAGCGCAGACACTTTGACCTGCCTCTGGCCGCTGATCAGGCAGTTTCGAGCTGCTAGGTCTTTATGGACAAAGCGCTGGTTGGACAGATGCTCCATCCCCGCAGCCACCTGAGCACAGATGGATATCTGAAGAAAACAAAGAGAAAGCTCACTGAATTATTTCTCTGATTTAGTGTATTAGTATATTGTATATTAGATTTCTTGCCACTGGTTTAGTGTAACAGGAAAAGTCTTAAAAAGAATGTGCTTACTTTTGTTTTGGTGCTGATGGGCTGTGGTTTAAGTTTCTCATCTTTGCCTTTTGATATTCTCAAGAACTGCTTGAGATCACCCTAAAAAAAAGAAAAAACATATGCACTAGGTTCACGTTGCTTTTCTTACAGTTGTATTATATTAGATTTATATGTCTAAATAAATCCACATCATCCTTTTAGATTGTGAACACTTTAATGTTATTTTGCAAACATTTTTTTTTTCTTTTTAATGATATAAACACTTCCTGTATCACAACATGTATGCAAATTATTATGATGATCTATGCTGAAGCTGAAACAAAAAAAAAACAGGCCTACTATTATTAGATGTTTGGTAAATGCAAGTCAGTAAATATTGACAAGATAACAAATGATACAAGATAATAAAAAATACATAAATAATTTGTCAGTCTTAAAAGCTTGAAAACAGTACATTTATCTAATTTAGACTAAATGATAATTGATACTTTTGGCAGTGTAGGCAGTATGCCAATTGTCAGCGCAGGGAAGCATGAAGTGCTGTAAGATTTTGTGGGAAAATAAAACTGCACTGAATTTAGACTTGATAGTAAAACACAGTGGATCAACACCGCAGATGACATGACTCCCCAAACCATCACTGATTGTGGAAACTTCACACTAGACCTCAAGCAGCTTGGACTGTGTGTCTCTCCACTCTTCCTCCAGACTCTGCTTCCTTGATTTACAAATGAAATTCAAAATTTACTGATGCTCAATAATGGTTTGGAGAGTCATGTCATCTGCTGGTGCAGGTCCACTGTGTTATATATCATTATATCTTGATATAATGGTTGAAAAATGTAATGAAATGTAATGTAAAATCATCAAGGTCTGCTTGTGTTTTCTTTGAAAATGTATGAAGTATGAAAAACAAAAACGTGTTGAAATGTTTACCAGGTCTACGTATTCCAGAATGATGTAGTGAGGGTCCGTGTCTCTGCACAGGCCCAGCAGGCGGACGATGTTGGGGTGACTGAGTTTACTGAACATTTCAGCCTGACGTTTGAACTCAGTCTGCGAGAGCTCGTCTCTGCTCTGCAGACTCTTCACCAGCACCACCGTCTCCTCCTCCCCCTCCTCAATCCCCCGAGCTTTAGCCAAGAACACCTCCCCAAATTCTCCTTTACCTGCATGCAGGTGCACACACACACACACACACATTCAAAGAGGGAGTGGTTTATATATCTCTTTAGTTCAGAAGCAGATAATGATGAGTATTAACCATGTGAGTAAGTCTATGACTGCAGTCAGTGTTTACAGACACTTACCCAGTGTAGTGATGTTCTGCAGATCTGCTCTGGGAAAGTGGAGCTTGTCAGGGTTGCTGTGTCGCTTTTCAGTGGTTGCCATGGTCCCCAGATTAGTAAGGGCAACTTCCTCTTGGATCTCAGCTGTAGTTCGCCCATTCCGCTGCACAGCGTCCCCTAGTGGCCAGCATACAGAAAGACAGGTTATTTTACATCCTAGAGTTTTCATCCTGGTCTTGGAGAACTCCATGTAATGAAAAGTGATTTCATAACAGTATTGGGTGTTTTAAATGTAACACTTTTTAAAATTCCATTTTGGTTATACAGGGATTTTATTTCAATGAAGGGACAGCAGTGTTTCAGTTTCACAGTTTGTTCCTTCTATATACCAAACTCTTATTTTTAACTAGGGCTGGGCATATTTGCAAAAAAAAAAAAAAAAAGATTTTGAAATCGATTTAAATTTTTAGTTCTCACATTATATCAGTTTTTTATTTGTAAACAGAGAGCACCATTTAAATTGATGTGCAAGCTGCTGTTCCATTTAATTTCAAGCTATCTTTACATCTAATTTAGTTATTTGTTTGTTTTTTCTTCAACCTTACATACAGCTTTTATATTAAACGTGGTGTAAACATAATTTCCTTTTATTATAGTTAAGGAAAAGTGTAAAATATGTAAATTACTGCCACATAAAAGAGTTTATGACAGAAGCACCAGCCTCTCTCTGGTAGCTTCTATATGTAAAGATGTACAATCTCGATTTTCCCATTTTTAAATTATATTAAAACAGTAATTTGATTAATCAAATTAATAAAAAAAAAAACTCCCAGTCGTATGTTCTACTATGCAAATGTTTTCTTTTTATTTCACCTTTAAACAAAGGCACTACTTTGCACAAAACTTTCCCACTGCATATTTCTTAAGCTTTCTGTTATTGTCATATTCAGAAAACAATACAGCTTGTTCACTAATTGTTAAATGAAGGTAATATGATAAGCGCCAGAAAGTATACAACTTCACCATACACCATGGCATTTATTTGTTTCAAATCTCAGAATGGGAAGGTAATGATCGTGTTTAAAAATGCAGCACTTATACAAAGAAAAGTAATGGTCTGGACCACCCAGACACTCAAACAAACAGGAGGACAGATATCTGGATACATAAGACTGTGATGGACCAAACCACATCACAGACCAGCAGCTGCAATGCTTTGGCTACTGCTGACCCCAGACCACAGGCATCTGCGACTGCAATGCCGCCAAAAACAATCCCCAGTGTCAGGGCAACTGGCACTGTACTGTTTTTCACCCGAGTCTAGCTTACATTTACTGCACTATAAAGGATGAATTGTGCATACAGAGGATACTGTGGCTCAACACCTGATAGGCTTTTTTCTATGTACTTAATACAATTCAAAATATTGTACTGTTTCTTTCCTGTACTAATCAACATAAATGTAATTACAGTTATACATATACAGTTATTGTAGACAAAATAATCTTAATTATGTTATTAAAGAAGAAAAGAAGATAAAAAAACAGATATAGCTGCTATTTTACTTAGGCCTTAAAAGAATAATTGCTTAATCAACAGGTCAACTGATATGGAGGCAATATAAAATACCTTTATCCATATCAGTATGACTACATGTCTTCATATACTGTTTAACACACTGCTAAATTACACCACAAATGCAATCGAGCTTCTGAAAGCTTAAGGTCTCTCAATAGACCCTCTTCTTAATCCCGGGATCAGGGCTGGCTTTGAGCATCTCTCCACAGATCTCCACTTAGCGACGACTCCTCTACTAATTAAAGGCAACTAAAGCAACTAAGTGATCATTATGTGAGGATTAGGAGAATAAATTCTGCTAAAAAGCTAGATGGCTAGATTTTATGCACATCCTCCTAATAAACCTCTCTGCACTGCAACTGCCCAAAGGTCTTAATCCTGACAAACGGAAAAGAAAAGCTCTCGCAGTCTCTTGCCAAAAAGCGAAACCAGCAGTACTTTTTTAATTAGTGCGTACAGCAGGGGTGTCCAAACTACGGCCAGTGGGTAAAAGGTTTTTTTTTATAATGTGAGATTAAAAGTTTGAACTCTAGGTGTCGCTATGACATAAACCCAATCTAAAAGGCCCCTCATCTCTTTACTTCCTTTATTATGCCTACATTAATTTTCCTGTGCTTTTTTGGGAGAAAATGGCAACTCCAAAGAAATGGAAAATAGACAGCGAAGGCAGAAAATTTCAGGCACTTTGGGAAAATTACTATTTTTTAACTGAATTCAGAGGGAAGTGTGTTTGTTTAATATGTCGGGAAACATATAATATTAAGAGACCTTATACAACATCAATTTGACAAATTTTAGTTTTCACAACACTGTCAAAGATAGATAAAGATAAAGTAACTCAAGTAAAATGATGTGTAAATTACAGTAATCAAGAAAATGTATTATCATAAATAGTATATTTCATTATTTGTTTTGTTACAGAGTTTGTATCCTGTGACTGCACATATATTTCTCCTTTTGGCCCCCAACAAGAAAAGTTTGGACAACCCTGTCCTACAGGGACTTTTCTCAACTGGTCGGCCATCTGAAAACAGTAGATGGCAGCATTTCTCATATCTCCACATGCTAAAGGAGCAATACTGCTGATGAAGAATGTTACTTTTCATCAGGTTCTTCCTGAAGGTCGTCTGAGTATAAGAGCCAGGTGTTTTCAGTTAGGCTACAACTTAAGCCCTGCAGGATGGCAGATCTCTTGGCGAGCACTAATGTTTAAACATCTCATGGACACAGCCCTTAAAAACGAAGACGAGTAATTGCATGATTAATTCAAACCTCCCCACTTCACACACACACACACACACCGTTAAGGCACTCCATCTCCGGCTCCTCCCCATCCTGTCCCTTCTGCTGTCTCTTGGCATTGCGTCTCTGCTTGCAGTAGAACATGAACCCCAGCACAGCAATGATGTATGCAACAGCAGCTCCCACAGACAGGCCGATGGTCTGGATCATTTTATATGGCGTCTTCCCATCGTCATCTGGAATGACGTGTTTTGGCTTCTCTGGAGAAGGATCAGAAGAAAAGAACAGTACCTCAGTGTCTACCTGCTGATTTAATTATTACCATCTACCACTGTAAAGATTACAAAAACAGAATACAACATATGGGAATAAAACAAGTAATGGGAGGGCATGATACAAGCTGAGGCTGAAATATGAAAAGCCAGACCTACTATCAATAGTCCACCAATTTAATTAACATTATATATTTGGAAAATGCAAAGTCAGCTAATATTGACAAAATAACAGATGATACAACTTACAAGATAATAACAAAACAATATAATTCACAATATAATGCAGAGTGCCATAATTGTCTGATATAAATATATCACATATCAGTCTTTAAAGCTTAAAAACAGTACAGTACATGTATTTTATTGAGACTAAATGGTAACTTTTTAAGAGAAGAAATTATGAGTTAATACTTAAACTACAGCTTTCCCTGACTGCACATATTTTTCCTCGCTCCAGTCCAGTTCACATGTACCCACGTTTTAAATTAGCCTGCTGGCTGCTGAGCCATTTAGATTAATTAAAGTTGTTCACTTGATTTTTATTAAATAATTATTTATAGCAAATGTTTAATTATACTATTTATTTATTACAAAATAAATAGAATGGCTAGTTATTCAGGAATCCTACTCTTTTTTCTTTTAGAAAAACATTTTCCAGGAGTATTCCACGCATGGCTTCTGTACATCTATATGACATACATAAAATGAGTCAGGGCTGTGTGATATTGTAAAACAAAATTATATTCTTCTAATATATGAGTATAATTACGATTTTTAGTTCTTACATAACAACTTCATTTTTTTGTGAACAGACAGCATTTAAAGTGATATACAAGGTATCGTTTACTTTACATTTAATTAAAAATGGTTATTAAAGTAGGAATAATTTTATTAATCTTCCAGTCCTAAAATGAGTCTATTAAAATCTTCCAAGTATAAAAAAAATATATCTGTAGCTTAAATATGCAATCTCAGTGGCTCAATAACTTAATCTTTATAGAGTCTCATTTATTTCCAAGACATTTTTAGTAATTCTGAAAAGGGATTATTTAATTAATTACATTTATATTTAAGTTACATTCTCGCTCATATCCCCTCTCTCCATATATTTGCTGAAGCACAATTGTTATTTTAATGGTAAGTTTAGCATACATAATTGCAATGAGATTATCAGTGAGAGGTAATTAATATTCACAATAATTAATTTCACACTGCTTTGGTTATTCCTGGACCTGGCTGTGCCTTCCAGGGTTTAATGCTGAAACTTGAAGCATTGATTAAAAAAACATTGAACATTCCAGTATTCTAAAACTTTTTTGTTACATTAAAGAGTTCAGCAGTGGTTAATGTAACCTCTGAAATATTCACAATCAAAGGCATTGATGGGAATCCTTATCTACACAGGACAGGTCAGTCAGTGTCACTACAAACAGAACAGACCACAGCAGCACTCAGCCCACAAACTCCACACTCTCCTGACAGTGGTGATGCATTCTTAACTAAAGCTTAGCTTCATCAAAAGATGAGTCTGGGACATTAATGCAATATGAGGAAATATTTCTGAAAAATCTGAAAGAATTGTAAACACTGTTCCAAATACACTGCTTACTAGGGCTGTGACGATAATTTTATTACCGCAATACCGCGGTTATGGGACGTCACCGCGGTGATGAGCTCATTACCGTCATTACCGCATTTTTTTATGGCTGTCAAATCTGATTGACTGCGTTTTGAGCGGTAGTAAAATGCTCCATATAAGCACAACTGTGGTGAATTCAGTATTAATATGTCAAGTGTAAGTCCTACACTATAGGGCTGTGCAATATATCAAATATATTTTGATCGCGATAGATATTGGTGCACTGGCGCGGCAGCGAATGGGTTAAGCAAAACGCGGTGCGTGGTACTCATTGAGGTCAGAACAGCTCTGGAGTCTCCTGCTCACTTCGTCTCCATTGAGGCTGCTGAAGAGAGTGAAGATTAGCAGCACTAATATTGGCTCGGAAATGGAAGCTACAGGGCAGGCTCAGTAAGTTGAGAAAAAAGGAAGAAAAAGACTCAGAACAGAAGAGAATCATCTGCAAGATTTGCCGGAAAGTGGTGTCTGCACCTCTCGCCAACACATCAAACTAATTCACCCACCTCAAGGTTAACCATAGAGCCATGTAAGGTGTTCCGTGGTCACATTTTGAGAAAGTAAAATATATTAATTCATTGTCTGGCTGCTGGCTGTTCTGCGTGAGCACCGCGGAGAACGCGCGGCATTGCGCCTCAGTCTTGGTAAAAATAGTAAGGTTGGTTGAAGTGTAGTTCAAACAGCAAAGCAATGATATAAAACTATAACCACCATCTTTACTGAAATGTTGTTATCTGACCAAGTCTGAGGTAAAATGCGCTGCGCCTTGTCTCTTTCACAGCACGCGGAACTGAGTTCAGAACCGCTACAAATATAACCATATGAAACTCAGTTCAGATAAATAAACTTCAGATGAGTAAGGACACGTAAAGTGAAACAAAAATGGTCAAAGATAAAGGACAGGTTTCTATTATTTTAAAATGGAACTAATGTCTTTTTTTTGGTCGGTTGTCTCTTGCGAGCCGATTTCTTAACGTCACGACATTTTAATCAACATATTATATGACGCGGGTCCCGTCAGGATATCTTGCGGCACAGACAGAACTGAATTGTTATTGGCGGGAACAGGAGTTTAATCAATCCAGAGGATGTGGGAGCACATTAATAAATAGTTAAGAAAATTGTAATAATCACACAGTGATTCTCATGCACGCAACAAAAAAAACCCTAAGCACAAAAAAGGAGCGGAGAATGGACCGACACGCACACACACACACCGATTTTTTTTTTTTGTAATGTGGTAAGAAACGTGACCGCACTATTCAGCGCGGTTTTAATAAATATTTTTTTTAATTTTAAGCACTAAATGTAATTTATTAAATTTATTTAGGACCGCGGGGCAGGCGCGGCAAAACTGTGTATGTGGCGGGCTGATGCGGGATTAAAAGAAGGATTTTTTTTGCGGAACGGTAACGGGACAAAAAAGAAATGATGTCTGAATTAATTTCCTCCAATCGAATATAATTTAACATGGTTTAAGAATATAAAATAATTTATAAACAAACGAAATATTTAATATTGAGCTAATAGCCCAAGTGCAAAAATACAAAATCTGTAATACTCTGCACTGCACAATTCAAACGAAATAGCCGTAACGCAGCTGCGCTCCTGCCCTGCGATGCAGCCGAAGCCTGGTGTGAGGCAGCAGAAATTCTGGGGTGAAAACTACATAACTACACAACATAAGGAGACATAATGCACTCCAAATATTCAGGAGGGAAGTGAAATAAATGATACTGTACAGATATAATCTGTATCTAGTAGATATTTAATGAGAAATAAGAAGAGTGTGAATAAAAAAAAAAACAGACGCCTATCACAGACTTCTTGAGCCTTGAGCCCGAACGGCCCGAGGAAAGGGGTGAGAAATATATTTTTTTCGGGGCCGGGGGTCTCGCGGTTAACCGCAATATCGCGGTTATAAAAAATCAATACCGCCCCAGCCCTACTGCTTACTAAACTATGTATAAAAAGCCAGATTTAATAACAGTTGTGAAGTCACGAAAACTGTGAACTTGCATATTTCAAACCAGAACAGATCATTTGGATGCAAAAACATTTGCAAAATCTTATTAAATAAAGATAATATTGACATAAAAACTTCACAGTCCTCACAAAACAAATCAAATACATAAAAACTGTCATATTTCTGCAATTCCTACATATTCCACATTCTACATATTCCAGGTTAATGCACTGAGGTTGTGTGGTTTCTTCAGAGGCTCAGTAAGTATATAGTGTCAGTTTTATTCAGTCATAAGAGAATATAGAAAATTTTAAACACATCGGATGGCTCTCTCTTCTGCTAAAGCTGTTGTAATAATACTAAATTGACTGGCCATTTATAAGTACAAGCTAAAAGCATGTCTAGGTTTAAGTGAACCATTACTTCTGGTGCATTCAGCCTTGTTACCAATGATTACTTTACTGACTCTCTTTGATATCATTTGAATAGGATAAGTCACCTGAGCATGCAGACAAGCCTCATCTCACCTGGTACATAATCTGCTGTAATAAAATATTTTTCATAAATGCTGTTAGAAATGATCAAAGTCTTTGCTAATAAACACCTCCAGACAGGCTCACACAGACCCCCTCCTCTGTGCTCCAGAGTGATTGGAGTCCTGTGATATGAAGAAAGCCTCAAATTGCTTTTAAGAGTTAGAAGGTCACATGATCGCGCAGGATCATAGCTCTGTGTTTAATTTAGTTTGTTGAATTAAGCCTGATTGAGTTAAAGTCACTTGAATGAGACAGAAATAACATCACATCCAGAGGAGAGATTTGCAGGAGATGAGTGAAGCAGGGTGAGTTGAAAGAGACAGGGGGGCTTTTGTTTAAGGGTTTGTAAGAGGTCTGAGGTGTGTGTCCTCAATTGAGAGGAGAGAACTATTTGATGGACTTAAAACCACTTTCTGATTAAAACTGTCTCTCCACACTACTTTTAAACAGAGCCATCCTTGGTTAAAGGTCTCCTTCTGCTAAAATCCACTTTTTATTTTTCTTTGTGGAATACAATAGGTCTCTATGAGTTGTATATGATGCTGCACATGAAACTCTTCCGCAACCTCAATTGTCTGCAGTAGCTAGTAAAAGAAAATACTCAGAAAATCACTGCACTGAATCACCAAGTCTGAGGTAGTTTAGTAGCGTTAGTTTATCTGAAAAAAACTTTATCAATGCTGTAGGTAGGGAGAGTGGCCGCGGGGGCACTTGCCTGTCTTTTTTAACAGACACTAATCCAGTGAACTAAATAAAGCAGGGCTATACAGAAACACCAGAGTACTTTTTTTCACAAAAACATCTCTCATGGCATTCATTCATATTAGAGACCACAACTAGACATTTTAAAGCGAATGAAAATGGAATGAGACCCTTAAGAAATAAAATGAATTAAACATGACATAACTGAATTGTAAAGTGTGTGTGTGTAACTTATGCATAACTTACCCACAACATAGAGTTGTGCCACTCGATCTCTAATGCTGCAGATGTTGCCAGCGACACAAGTGTACTTTCCTGTGTCATCAGTAGTGACATCAGTGATGACCAGAGAACCATTAGGCATCTTTTGGAACCTGAGAAAGAGAGTGAAAAAATGAAATAGAAACAGAGAAAGAAAGGAGAGATCAAAAGAGAGATATAGGTAGAGAAAGAGAGCAGTAAGAGCAAGAGCGATTAGAGAAACAGAAATAAAATAGAAGTGAGTTAGAAAAAAAGATTTAGAGATAGGGGAGCAAAGAGCGTAAAATGCAAAGGAAGACAGAGAGAGAAAGAGAGGGAAAGAGTAAGCAAGCAATAGATAAGAGACAGAGAGAATCAATTAAATAAGGTCAAGAAGGGAAACATACATAATAATTAAAAAATAAATGAATAAATAAGTGTGAGACAGACCTGCCAGAGCTGAGAGAGAGAACCTTGTCTTTGACCATCCACTGGATGAAGGGCTGGGGGTCTCCTGTAGCCTGGCAGTGCAGCATGGCTGTGTGTCCCTGGTACACTGTGGTGTATTCTGGCTCCAGTTTAAACTCTATATAGACTGATGAAAAAAAGGGTTAGTAATATTATTAATAATAAATCAAAAAAAAAAATCTGCAGCACAGACAATCAATCTAAACATGCCTGTGTCACATAAGTGTAACGGGTGTGTATTTGCAACACAGCACACATAAATTAACTCATCAATACTCTGGTGTAGAATAAAATGACATGAAGGGACATGAAAGGACAACTCTATTTTGGAAAGAAGCATCTTTACGAACACACAAACACTCACACACTCACACACAAACACAGCATAAACTCACCTCCTACAGTGAGGGAGATGTAGGCTCGGATTTCTCCCTGCAGGCTGTTGCTGGCCACACACGTGTAATTCCCTGCATCACTCCTCATCACCTTCTGAAAGTGTAGAGCCCCATTCACCTGCTCCACATGAGAGCCTACAGCACTGCCATCTACAGAATACAGAGGGAGGGAGAGAGAAGGAGAGAGGAGAGATTAAGGCACAGAAAGAGGAAGAGATGAATAGAGCAGGATTACACAACTTTCATTTCCAACCAGGCATGTTCCCAATATGAACTTGCTACTCTAAATGCATGACAGTGTAGCTTTTGCTGCCAGATACAGCCAAGTGGATTTTTAGCTTTTTTTTATCATTTTATAAAAAATAAAAATAAAAAAATCTATTTTCTCCCTATTTTTTTTTTCTCCGTTAGTAACGCCGTTGATTTCAACGTCTTTATTCCCATCACTGATCAGTTCACAGACAGCTTGTGCTGCTGGACATCACCCTTTGGAGTGATGTGGGGAGAGAGCTTCATCAGAGAAAGAGAGAGAGAGCAAGGCCAATTGTGCTCTCACAGGGCTCTGGCAGCTGATGGCAAGCTACATGAATAGGATTCGAATCGGAGATCTCCTGATCAGAGTGGCAGCACTTAACCTGCTGGATCACTCGGAGCCCCCCCCCCGCATTTTCAGCTTACAACACAAGCCTGCATCTCTCACCTGCTCTAGTCCAGCGTATAGTGGGCGTCTCTCGGCCTGTAGCAGAACACTGGACACTGGCCTCACTGTCCAGCTGCAGACACTGAGACGGCTGTGGAGTCGGGGTGAACTTCAGTTTCTCTAAAACACACAGAGAATATTTTAACCACATGTACACAAATGTAAACTCCAACTAAGTCCAAGTAATATATCAACATTTTCACAAAAAGTGTCCAATACAAATGTTTTAAAAAGACCTAGACTTCTACACTGATTTCCACTGAACGTTAATAAGAGTTGTCGTTCAGTTTTAAAGCTGAGAATATACTTATTCAAAAACACTCATTACATCTATACACTCTAGAGTATTTAATACAATCCGTTCACTCAAGAAGATAAAAGCAGAACAAGTCATGAGATTCATTAATATTTCCCTGTTTTATCTCTGCACAGTCACTGCTGATACAGCATGATACAAAAACTTCTGATACCTTTTTTTGTTTTGTTGATACTGTCTTCTTTCTCTAACTGGATGTTTCTATTGGTGTGATTGTATTATTTGTTACATTATTAACCTTTCTTTGTCAAACCATTTGTATGTTTTGTTTGGGAAAAAAAGCTGGTGAATCATGAAAAATGGTCAATGGTCAATCATAAAAAAAATTCTGATACACACTGAATCATTTAACGGTGAAGAAACTCACCCAGTACAGTGACCCTGGCCTGTGCAGTAAGTTGACCTCCTACAGCCCTGCAATGGCAGCGATAGATCACTCCATCATACACCTCCACACTGTTTATCCTCAAAGTGCCATTAGGAAACACCTTAAACCGTGTGTCCTGTAGAGAGATCAAAAATATTATAATTAATAGTAATAAAAAAAAAACAGACAATTGCCCTTAAGACAGTTGGGTACTACAATACTTACTACCCATGTAAAAACCTTTATTAAAGGAGCACTATGGAATTTTTAGCCATTATTTAGCCATTTCCCCCTCTTTCTGCTGCTCCAACCAGCTGCAGGCTCTGACTAATCTGTTAAAGATCTCTGCCAAGCAGCTATTTTACTGTTCAAAATGATAGATTTATCACCTTTACAATTGTTTGGTTATATTTAAGCAACATTACACATAACACACGCCCAGTACAAAGTGATATATACAAAATGCTCAATGCAAATTTCACTAGTGACAATTGGTGAGCGTTTTAAACTGAAAACCTATGCTCTAATAATTTCCAATACTGAAATTGGACAGATACATTGAAATCAATGAGACACTATTAATTTATGCCTAATCTGACAAAAAATATGAGCCTGAAGATGACCCTGACCTCCTCATTGATCTCCTGAACGTTGCGGAACCATGTGACCTTGGCAGGGGGTGTGGACTGGACGTGGCAGTGCAGGTAGCCAGGCTGTCCCTCCTCCATGGCGGTGTCATGGGGCCTAGTGGCCCACTCTGGGGGACCTGAAGGACAGGAAGTGAAGAAACATAAAATAACAATAATAGGTAACAAAATAGATTGAGCTTGTTGTTATTTGATGATTTTAATGAGGTACAAATTTCACTAATGTTTCTTTAGAGGGTGACTATTGTAGATTATTGCTGTGGTTAGTCATCAATATAATTGATTATGTAAAAGAAAGGGGCTCATTAATGGTCTGTAATCATCATATTATATTCATGGTCACAGAGAGATTACAATACACAAGATAAATGCATGTAGGCTTCTATTCACTTGTTGCACCATGAAAGAAAAACGTTATTATTCAATGATTTATTTTTAGAATAAATTTTTGACAGGCTACAGTACAGTGTTGCTAGCTAGCTGACTTACTCAAAGTCAGCTTTGGGATTTGAACTCATGATCTGGTGATTGTGGAATAGTTAGATAGTTAAGCAGGGTTTAACACCAGGGCAGCTTATATATATGCCATTTTCCTGGTAGAATCTGTTGTATTGGATATGATGATGGGAGGTCAGATGTTTCAGCTTTAATTTGGGTGAAGAACTCTGGAAAAAATTAAGAGACCACTTCAGTTTCTGAATTATTGTCTCGGATTTTGCTATTTATAGGTATATTTTCAGTAAAATGAACATTGTTGTTTTATTCTATAAACTACAAAAAAACATTTCTCCCAAATTCCAAATAAAAACATTTTCATTTAGAGCATTTTTTTTGCTGAAAATGAGAAATGGCTGAAATAAAAAAAAATAAGCAGAGTTTTCAGACCTCAAATAATGCAAAGAAAACAAGTTCATATTCATAAAGTTTTAAGAGTTCCCCGGGTTTTTAATCACAGTTTGGCATGTTCTCCTCCACCAGTCTTACACACTGCTTTTGAATAACTTTATGCCACTACTGGTGCAAAAATTCAAGCAGTTCAGCTTGGTTTAATGACTTGTGATCATCCATCTTCCTCTTAATTATATTCCAGAGGTTTTCAATTTGGTAAAATTAAAGAAACTCCTCATTTTTAAGTGTTCTCTTTTTTCTAGAGCTGTATTTAGAGTCTGGGACTTTGGCTTATGTCAGCATTACAGCAGATTTATAGCTCTGTACTCACCTGTCACTATCACGTTGACCTCCTGCCGTCTCATCCCCGCCTTGTTTTGGGCCACACAGATGTATGTGCCGGAGTCTCCACCCTCAGTGGGGCTGAAGATGAGGTTCAAACCTTCGTGGTAGACACGGCCCTCAGAAGGCACTCTCTGACCTGCTCGCTCCCACCACACCTCTGGCTCAGGATGGCCCTGGGGGGCTTCACATGTTATCTTCTCCAAAAGGTTTGTAGAGAAAAACTTGGACATCCTGCCTCCCATTTCCCCTATCTCTGTAGCAGGAGAAGAAGAAGAAGACAAGAAAGAAAAAATAAAAATAGTGAGGCAAAGTGAGCAGACTCAGCGACACAGGGATGACGAAGAGCATGTGACAGCATTTTAATCCACCAGATCAGATTCACACACAATGCTTGGGGAGATTTAAAGGGGATTGGGTAAATTGTAAAATTGGGTAAAGTGCAGTTTAAATGGTTGAGAGAGGGCAGCCACTACAGACTTCCCATGAAGTGCTCATCTCACAGCTCTCATCTGCCTGTTAGCTACAGGCTTGCTGCTCCAACAGAGATTCAGGGACCACTTAGAATGAATAAATGCAGCAGAGCTCTGTTAATAGGGAGCAGTGTGTGTACAGACTGTAAAAAATCTGATTGATTTTGGCAGGATTATTTTCATAAAATACTCCTGCTAATGCCCAATAAGCAACATCTGCAGAACACGGTCAATTACCACAGACCTTAATTGTGAAGCACTTCCCTGTACGTAGTAAAAGAACAAATAAGACATTAATAATAATTTATATTTATGACAAAACTGTACAGACAGAAGCTAAACTTAATGCATATTGATTTCTACTGCACCTGTATTTCAAGTAAGCTTAAAAATAAAGTAAACACAGTATATTTTCTTAGTACACCTGTTGACTTTTAACAGCAGGTAGAACTGAGGTTGAAAAAAAACCCAGAAATATTCCTTTAAAGCAAAATCTTGCTTTAAAAAAGTATCAAAAGAGAAAATCAGCAGAAGTGTATATATGCATGCATATATGAATAAGTGAGTGTGTGCATCAGTGTATTTACTCTCTTACCCGCTATGTGCAGAGAGGCTCCTGCATCCACCTGCTTATCTTCTCCATAGTGGGCCACGCACCTGTACCGGCCTGTGCTCCGATTCTTCACCTGGATAATCCTCAGAGTGCCGTTATTATACACTATCACCCTGTAAACACAAACACACACACACAAGCAAAATGCACTCTTATTATTCTCTTTACAATTTAATTAGCTATGTGACAGAATGCACTCAACAAATTATACAACATTGAGAAAGAATGACAATAAGAAAAATGGTTAAAAAAGCAAGACATTGAGAGGAAAAAAAAGAAAAAGTTGGAAAAAAATATAAATAATTAAATAAAATAAATAAAGTAATTAAGACAGCAGGAAGGTTAGTAAGAAAGGAAATTAAAGAAACCTTAAATAAAAGAAAGGAAGAAAAAATAAAACTGCAGATAGAAAAAAGTGGTTCACAAAGAAATTTAGAAAGAAATATTTCTACAATGGCAAATTAATCAAAGACAGATTCGGAAACAAGGTTAGAATGACAATGAAAAAAATAAATAAGAGTTCAAAGCTCAAAAATGATTTACATCACGTAATCTAGGGTAAGATAAGGCCGTAGCAGTTCAAAAGATTACAGATAAGGCAAAAAAAGAAAGGAAGAAAGAAAATAGACTGAGAAAAAACAGCAGAGAAATATGGAGAACCCTCACTGAGGAACATATTCAGGATTCCTGTCTACTGCTGGGCCTTGTATTGAGAGCAGAGCTTCTACACACACTACCTGTGTGATAACACCTTCACTTATTCCTTAATCCTCTCGGCTCCGAGCAACCTCCAAACCCCCCTGCACAACTATGCAGCTGCAGCTCCAAAAGCAACAGAAAAATCTGAATCAAATTATACTAATACATTCCCTCGTGAGCTGCCCTGCACCCTGCCTTTGAAGCGCAGTGAGCGGAAAGAGTCAGGAACAGCCAGACCATCCAGGAACTAAAGCAACACAACACACACACACGCACACACCACCACTTCATATAACACTTAAGAGGTTCCATTAAGAGTACGGCACCTAACTGCTACTGAAACTGCTACTGTAGCCTCACACCATCCTCTCAGAAATCACCTACTGACCGAGCAGAAGAAGGAAGAGAGACGAAAAAATAAAAGAGTAAAGGAGGAGATAAGAGAAAATAAGAGATAGGACAGGATGAGTAAATTAAGAAACAAAAAAGAAATAGTAAGAGATGAGGAAAAAAAAGAGGAGAGCAGTACAGAAAAGAAAAAGTGTAGAGAAAAGATGATGAGTAGCTAAGAGAGAGAAAAAAGAAGAGAAAATAGGTGACCTGAGAAGAGAAGAAAAGAGAAGAGAGAGGAGAGGAAAAAGAAGAGAAGACAAGAAAAGAAAAGAGAAGAGAAAAGAAGAGAGGAGAAGAGAGGAGAAGAGAAGAGAAGAGAGAGGAAAGAGAAGAGAAGAGAAGAGAAGAGAGAGAAGAGAAGACAAGAAAAGAAAAGAGAAGAGAAAAGAAGAGAGGAGAGGAGAAGAGAAAAGAGAAGAGAAGAGAAAAAAGAGAAGAGAGGAGAGGAGAAGAGAAAAGAGAAGAGAAGAGAAAAGAAGAGAGGAGAGGAGAAGAGAGGAGAAGAGAGGAGAAGAGAATAGAGAGGAAAGAGAAGAGAAGAGAAGAAAGGAGAGAGAAGAGAAGACAAGACAAGACAAGAAAAGAAAAGAAAAGAGAAGAGAAAAGAAGAGAAGAGAGGAGAGGAGAAGAGAAAAGAGAAGAGAAGAGAAAAAAGAGAAGATAGGAGAGGAGAGGAGAGGAGAGGAGGGCTGACCGTGTTTTGTTAATCACAGGTTCGTCCTCATGGAGCCACTGTATGACAGGTGGAGGTTTGGCCGAGAATTGGCAGTGGAACACAGCCTCTTCATTTCTCAACACCACCTGATCCTCTGGAGCCACAACCAGCCGAGGAATCGTCTTATCTGAAAGAAAGAGAATAAGAGAGAGAGAGAGAGAGAGAGAGAGAGAGAGAGAAAGAGAGAGACAACATAAAAAAGAGAGGAAAAATGAACAGTGTTGGCTTTTAGATGATACTGATACTGTTGAAATAATATGTAAAACCGATATCAATACACCCATCCATTACTTTACATAAAACATACAACTTGTTTTGACACACACACACTTTGCATTATTAAAGGTTGCTGATAGATAGGAGTTGTCAATCAGTCGGGCCAACACTGGACACACTGGATCATCGCTCACATTCACCTGAGCAAAACCAGGTCACAGCACAGAGCTGCAATACACACACTAAAGCTCAGAGCAACATACACACAACCCCTCCTCTCCCCTCCCTCCCTCCACACACACACCTGAACACAGTGTGTATAAGGTCCTGAGGATGTTTGCATTACTGTAATGTAAAGGAATGTCTGCTGCTGCCAACTCTGCACAAAGAGAGCCCACATAAACCAGCTGTTTACCTTCATCACGCTCTTTTCTTTACTCCACGCTCTCTGCTTCTCCCTTTCTCTGTCTACAGCTTCCTGTGTTTCCCCGAGCCCAAACTCTGGCCTCCACTCTCCAGCTGCAGGTGTGTGAGTGTCTGTGTGTGGAGTGTGCAGGTATAGAATGCTGCAGCATCACTGTTTACTTTCTGCTGAACTGCACCACAAAGAGAACCTGCTACAGCTATCGGCATATTAACACACTTTACACACACAGCATATTAGAAAGGTAAAGAGTGCACCTCGAGCATGACACATGTTTGATTTACTCTGTCTGGCTCTTTCTGTCTGTGATCTCACTGAAGTTAAACTTGCTGGTTCAGTACTGAGAACCATCAGCAAGTTATCACATAACTCAACACACTGCAGAGATGAGAAGCTATGAGGAGCATAGAAATACATCAATACGTTGCAAAGCACTGATCTCAAAGCAGCAGATGCAGCAGATCAACTTTTCCTGTGACCTTGCTGAAGTACTGTTCTGTTAACCTCACCATTTCTCATTTCTAACCATTGTAGTTAGAAACTACAGAAATAGTCAAAAATCTGTTAGAAAGAATGGATTTCTTTTTAATCGTAAAGAACTGATTTCCATCAAGACACACCCTGCTTATCATTTTTAATAATAATAATAATAATTACTATTATAGCATTTGTAATTGCTTTGTTAACAGAGAGGGCAGTCAGTAAATGATTTTATTACAATTTTTAAGTATATTGTTAAATTGAATATATCATTAATACACTTGGTGGCAGTTTGTGTTCCAAACTGTTCAGAATTTACTAAATTATTATTTACTGCTGCCTAATTTTCTCCAGAAACATAGCTAGCAAAGTGTGAAGTGTGAAGTATTAAAATAAACACTCAACACTGACTTATTCCAAAACAGTTATGTTTATCCTGCTGTCCAGGGATGACTTTCTTTCTAGATTTTGGAGCATTGCTGTAAGGATTTAAATAAATTCAGTGACAAGAACAATAGTGAGATGAATGGACACCAATCCATCTCTTCCCAAATTACCAACTCGCCCCAAAAATACTGTATGTGTGTATGAAGTATCATCATACCAGAGATCACAGATCATCTGTTTCACAGCTCAAAGCTGGAGGCTTTATACCACTCTATCCACACCTTAGGCATGGTAGGCAAAACTTTTCTATTGGAACCAGACGAACTCTGTGCACAACTGTGTCCGGAACTGGTGCAATTAAAAAAAAAGTAAAAGTAAATGCTTTCATTAGAAGCTAAATCCACAAACAACACCATCCATAATCATCATACAGTCCCCTGAAAAACAGATAAACTCACATGCACACAAAAACCTGCACACCCCCAAATACACACACACATGCACACAGAAACAAACACAGACACCAGCCTACCTATAATGCTGAGGGTAAGGTTGGTGTTGCTGCAGATCTGAAGTGCTCCGTTGCGAGCGCAGCAGCTGTAAGTGCCCGAGTCTCCAGGGACTGGATTCTTCAGAGTTAAGGTTTTCTCTTTACCGCTCAGCGCCGTTCCATCTTTATACCACTTACTGTTCGGCCTGCAGGAGATTCAGTGCGGTTTTAACTTAACACCCCACAAAGCACATTCATTAAAACCTTTTTACAGTTAATAACACTTAATACTGAAATACTGAAATAAGCTTATTACCAAAAACTTCTATTTTAGCAAAATGTTCATACTAGTTACTGAATAAAACATCAGCTGCAGTTTGATATGTTTTAATGTTAAACCGTAAACAGGATTTAAGACTGTGAAACATATGTAATAAAGATAAAAATATGTATTATCTGCTCACCTTGGGTGTCCATCTATCTGGCACTGTAAAACGATTTGTTCAGCACCATCTATCTCCTGTATGGAGGCGGGTTCCTTCAGAGTGACCGGCCCACTTTCCAGCCCTGAGGAGAGAGAGAGAGAGAGAATTATAAAGACAATCTTGTCACACTCTAAAATATAAATTAACCTGCCAGAAAGGGCTTATGGGAATGCTCCAGTAAGAGTCTCAGAGCAGGAGGAACAAAGCAGAGACAGAGTTTACAAAGATGACAGGAGATCCCAACTGAACACAGCCTCAGAGACAGCAGCAGAAATGAAAAGACTAGATAAAGAATATCATAGATCATTTTCTTAAAATATAGGTCTTGACCCAATTTGGCTTACAGACATGTTTTTTTAGCCTGGTGATAAATGCATTTTGTACAACTACATCTCCTAAAAAGTTTAACATTTTTCAGTGTGTTTCTGTATCTTTTCTTGTCTTCCCAAAGATGGGAGAAGACAAAAAATCAACAGCATTTGCTTCTTTTATTGAAGCAAAAATAAATGTTCATATGTTCAATTGATAACTGTAAATACATATACTGTCTGGCCAAAAATCGGTCATTACTTGGATTTAACTAAGCAAATAAGCAAGAACCTCTCATTGGATAATTACTGCATGGGTGATTATGTTTCTGCTGGCATAAAGTTATTTAACCCTAAATGATGCAGTGAGTAGCTTCTCATTTATTAAACAACTGTGTGGATTGGCCACCAGAGTCCAGACCTGAACACCATTGAGAATCTTTGAGATGTGCTAGAAATGACTATGGGCCGTGTTCCAAATCGCTGATCATCAATAGCTGAAAGATCCTAATGCCAAAATAAATGCAACTCTGGGCAGAAATTAATGTTGTGACTTTGCAGATGCTTGTGGAAATGATGCCACAGTGAATGTGTGCCGTGATGAAAACTAAAGGTCCTTTTTACACCTGTAGTGTAAAAATGTGGTTTCTATAATCCGAATCAGTTGATGAGTTTGTTTACTTGGAGCGTTTCTCCCTCGGTTTGGTTTGGTTTCACACAGGCATAAACCTAAACGCACCAAAATGCGCCCCAATAAACCATGTGAACACATTGTCTCCTCTGATTGGTCAAAGCTGTCTGCTGCGGGAGCAAAAGAGTAAATATAGTGAGAAGATTCTGTGTTCCAGCATGTATATCTGTGAAGTGTGAAGCTGCAAACACAGTGTTTTCCACTTCACAGATGTCCACGCTGCTGCTAGCAGTGAACGCTGCATGGAGGAGCAGCAGAGAGAGAGTTTGTTCATAGCATTATATCATCTGGCTAATATATCAGATTAAACTGAGCCTTATCACCAGTTTAGCTCAATTAAAAAGAAGCATATTTGATAGCTGAGATTACATTCTCACCACAAGCAAATTGCTCCAGAGTTCGTTTGGGACTGGACTGAGAAATCTGTGTGCTGGGCAGGGGCGGGGCAGATTACGGCGGGAATTGTGGGCAAACTTGGTAGCGTAATTAATTTTGTAAAAAAAATAATAATGCATTACTGATTTCAAATTAATCACGTACCTTAATGATTTATAAAATAGATTGAATTGAATATAAATCTTTACATTGATCTTAAGAAAACAGCATTTTAAAACCACTAAAGATAATTACTGCACATTGTGATTAGGGACAGTCTGATACCTACAACAGAACTGTGCATACAGCATCAGGTCAGGGTGCTGAAATGCTCAGACAAGTGTATGAGGATTGCGTGCAGAACTCTCACTCCCCCCACCTCCCCCCCGCTCTGCAGAACAGGGCTACAAGGCAGGGGGCATTACTGTGTGCATCTGTTTAGCCAGCCTTCGTGTTTGTTTGGCCTACATGTAATTGCATGAGTGTAGGCCATGAGCATGTATGCGTGTATGTGTGTGTGTGTGTGTGTGTCCTTGTGTCCTAGCTGGAGGGTTAGGTCCAGAGTGAGCACTTGAGATCCACTCTTGATGCCCCCTGGGCTGCAGAGTGAAGCAGCTTCTACAGCAATATGGCTTTATCACCATAAAATATGCAAAGAATGAACTACAGTGAAAATGGAAGGAGAGAGTGTGTGTGTGTGTGTGCGTGTGTGACAGAGAGAGAGAGAGAGAGAGAGAGAGAGAGAGAGAGAGTCAGTGTTTGTTCTCATTTTCATACATTTTTAGGTCAATTTAATTCAATTTAATGGCAAATATATTATTTATTTCTAAGATATACTACTGCAAAAAATGTTACCAAGTTAGATTTTGTATATTTTTTTAAACTTTCCAAGTACCTTACAAAGAATTTTATTTTGTATAAAATAATAATGTAACAAAATTAAAAATGTAACATAAATGCAATACAAGGAAAAATTTACAATAGAACTACAATGCAAAATATTTAGTGCATTTATTTAAAAGTGCAGACATGAACATAAATACAATACAACAAATAATACAATAAAACCCATTAAAGTCTCAAAGTAAATAGCTAAATAAATACAAAATACGCTGCTTTAAACAGAGAATGCATTATTATCATAATATGGACAACAATATTAATGCATATGCTACTATATGGCACACCCCTATTGAAAAAATATTTTGAATGTTATTTTTTTTATATTTAAGTAGAGTTTAAACATTAACTGGGTTAATCAGAGTGTGGATCTGCCACTACTGCAAAAAGAAATGGTGTGTGTATTTTATAATATAAAAAAAACAACTGAATATAAATTAATTAAAAAAGTAAAATAAAAAAAACATTGAATTTTTTAACCCTAATGTGTGTAAGTATTAAATGCATATGGAACATGTTAAAGCCCACATTGTGACATTACATAAAAAAAAAAAATAAAAATAAAAAAACGATATAAATGCTGCATGCTGTGTGTGTGTGTATAATAAAGAGCTGCAGGTCACAGGGGGCGCTAGAGTGAGGCCTGTCAGACTGCATTAACTCACAGGCAGGTCTGACCAGCCAGCCCCAAGGGATCTTGGGTAACTGCCCTGCCATGCACTCATCTGCTGAAGGAGGGATGCGGCTCTGCTGCTGCTGTTTGGAGCAGAGCCTGACAGGCCTCACACTAGAAATGCCCCCGTCGCCTTTCTTTCATTTCAAGAGTGTGATAAGAGTGTATGAGAATCCAAGTCATTAGGAGTGGTGAGACAGTGGGAGGAAAGATGCCTGTCTGTCCCCGGGTGGATTTATATTTGAGAGAGCGACCGAGCGAGAATGAGAGAGAGAGAGATTCAATTTCATCTTAAACTATAAACTCTTCTATATACGCACACATACAGTTCTTCCACATCTTCCACATGCAAATTAGATCCACCTCCACAGCTGTGGAGCTTCTGGGTCTGTGGTGTTTTTGCTCTTTTAGCTGAATCATCTGCCTTACAACAATAACGTCCCGTTTTCTCATTGCACCCTCATAACTCCTGCAAAACCTCATAACAGCCTGCCTCTCATCACTTCTGCAGTAATAACCAGCCTGCTCGCTGTCTTCAGATCAAATACCGACACACTGCTGCCTAAGGGTGTACAAAAATATTGATATATCAATTTATATATTGCAATATTTTGTTTCGCAAAATTGTATCGGTTTTCAAAAACTCAGTGTTGATGTTTAATATTAAGATTTTGTTTATATGTAAAGATTGGTTTTAGACAGTGATTCGTTTTGTGTTGTGTTTAAACCCCACCCGATTTACAGCTCCGGAAAAATTCTCTGAATCAATTTTTCTGATTTAACTATTTATAGGTATATGTTTGAGTAAAATAAATATTGTTGTTTTATTCTATAAACAACGGACAACATTTATTCTAAATTCCAAATAAAATATTGTTATTTGGAGCATTTATTTGCAGAAAATGAGAAATGGCTGAAACAGCAAAAAAGATGCAGAGCTTTTTCAAATAATGCAAAGAAAATAAGTTCATATTCATAAAGTTTTAAGAGTTCAGAAATCAATATTTGGCGGAATAACCCTGTGTTTTAATCATCTTGGAATGTTCTCCTCCACCAGTCTTACGCACTGCTTTTGGATAACTTTATGCCACTCCTGGTGCAAAATTTCAAGCAGTTCTGCTTGGTTTGATGGCTTGTGATCATCCATCTTCCTCTTGATTATATTCCAGAGGTTTTCAATGTGGTCAAATAGAAAAAAAAACTAATAATGTGGTGTACGTCAAATAACAATGTTTTGATTGCATTAAATGTAAACTTTTCTTTTTTTAAGATTTAATCATTATAAGTGTTTTTTATACTGTAAAGATTTAATCAAAAATTACATTTAAACAATCGCAATATATCACCTTGCAAACAGTATCTTATATACTGACTGTATCAAAATATAATTTTGCTTACTATATTTTGCAGTGTCAAAATGCTTTAGAATTAGGGGTGTGCCATATCATATCAAATCCTTCTTTTAAATATCTCAGTTAGCCATATCATACTGCATGCAATAATAAAATTCTAAATATTTTTTCTAATTCAGTGTTTTGTCATATCGCCAAAAGTATCGTTATCGTGAAAATATCATGAAATATCGTGATATTATTTCAGAGCCATTTCGTCCACCGCTATTTAGAATTGTATGAAAGGCTATGGAATTTTGCCATGAAATGTGAGAAGTTATTGCAATGCTAACAGACGCAATGCTAACAGACACAATGCTAACAAACGCGATGCTAACAGTGTTACAATGTTACCACACTCTTAATTTATGTGTTTATCGAAAAGCTCATATCGCAATAACAATAAAAATACAACCAATCATACAGACATAGTTGCTATGGTGATTAGTTTTACCTGTGATCTTGAACAGTTTAATCAAAGCGAGAGGTCGGTGGCAGTAGTGTGAATAAAAGGATCAGAGATGGAAGGTTGCTACAGATTGATATGACAACCTGTGCTGTGTAATTTAATTAGAAACTCGTGAACAATAGTGTCAGTGAATGAGGGGGCGCTGAATGGGGAAGACTACTAAAACGGGCACGCTTTTGTTCAGAGGAATGTCAGGGCTAACTGAGTGTGACAGAATCAGGGGAGAGAGCGAGAGAGCGAGGGTGAGGGAGAGAGAGAGAGAGAGCAAGGCTAAAGAGGGAGCTGAGAATGCATTATGAGTGATGCTGTCAGATTACTACAGATAAAGATGCTAGAGGATTATGCAAATGCAGCAGAGCATTGAAAGAGTAGGTTTTCTCTTTTAAAAAAAAGAAGAAAAAGTTCTTTCACTTGGGGAGGCTGGGTTTGGTAAGTAAGATGGAAATCACTTCATAGTGTAACTTTAGATTTTAACCCTTTCGTTTATAATACCCTTTTAATTCCATTTTTGCAGTTTTTCACTTTAAAAAAATATATAAATCCGACAGTTGTTCTAAATATTGTATCAAAATTCATTCTGAAACTTCTGTTAAAGATACAAGTTTTTTGTCTGAGAATAGGTAGAGTAACAAACACCAAAAATGCAGTGATGAGCTCAAATGTATTCAGTTTGGAGAGAGGTGACATATCAACAGCAATGGGTGTCTGTATTGGGACGTTATCTGCAGAGACTGTTGGCTAGAATGTCAGAGGTAAAAACTATCCAATCTGATATATTTTTAATCTATTTTGAAACAACACACACTCACAGTGCGACACCAGGATGAGCATAAGCGTCTAGCATCTATTTTTGGATGTTTATATCAAGTAAACAGCTTCAATTAAAAATGGGAAATCTTTAGTTTAACTATAGTAAAAATAATTATTTTATTTATATAGCGCCTTTCCTAAAAACAACTTTCCTCAAAGTGCTTAACAACACAGCCCTAGACAGAAGGTACAATGCAAAAAAAAAAAAAAACAAGCATGCAAACAAGCACATATATGTAACAGATAAAAAAGTATTAAAACAAATGGTAAGAAACATAAAATAAAGTAAGTTATACAAATAAGTAAAAATATATCAACAACAATAACCTTTCCTAAAAACAGGGGTTTAAAATAAAGGAGTAAAATAATTCAGGTTGTCTGCAGCACACATTTTTCCAGGGAGCTGATTCCACAAGCGTGTGGCAGCAGAGGAGAAAGCTCCGTTGCCCAGAGTCCACTGACTGGGTTTTGGTACCACAAATAAGCCAGTGCTCACTGAGCGCAGGCAGCAGGATGGCCAGTATGCAGTTAAAAGTTCTGAAAGATAAACCGCTGCAGTGTTGTGTAGAGCTAAAACAATATAGTGAATGAAAGGCCCAATAAAAAAACTGTTGCGTAACCAAACTGTAAAACTGTAAATGTACACCCCCAACGTGTACATAAACTCATTAGCAAAACCCTAGTCATAGCTATGGAAATGTCCATAAACACAAAGGTGACAAAATAATATGTTATGAGGACACAAAAAGGGATAGCAACATTGTCCAGTACGTTAGCGAGCTGTTGTAGATACTGCAGCCAGCTAATATAAGCAAAAAAACAGTGCCATTGCCTGTCCCAGCAACCCAGCAAACAAGTTACCATACATCAAAAAAATCATGCTGTGCTATTTTGTTTCATCATGCCATAAAACACAAGCACACGTCCAGTACAACAATAAATAGCTGGCTCTTCACTGAACTTCTCCAAAAAAATCCTATTATTATGTTTCTCATGTTTCTCACAGTTCTGCATATGCGTGGGTGTACAGATAAAACCCTCTCAGTGCAGAAAGGAGGAAAGAAAATCAGAAAAGGAGCCACAGAGAAAGTGAGAGAGTTTAAGTGATTGATAGTGAGAGAGAGAGACATCTATCACTTACTTGACAGCACATCATTTCCACTGAAGGAAGTATAAATGGCAGCTTTCTGCTGGAGCAAATAGCTCAGACACTCACACACAAGCACACAAAAATCTAAAAGTAGTATTGCTCTGTTTAAGTGGACATTTCCCATTTCATTAAATTCAGTTAATTGGTTCCAGTTTTCAGGTTCTAATATAGGGTTTGTTTTCGGCTGCAAGAACATGAACATGAAACTGGTTTGCCATTTTTTTTCCTTTCCATAATCCACAAGAAATTAGGGCTGCACGATATTAGAAAAACATTGCAAACGTTTTTTTTTTCTACGATATATATCGCGATATTAAACAATGCAGGGCCAATGGTGTCACCAGCCTCACCCCCACCTGTGCGAAAAAAGCAGAGAAAACAGCAAAACAAAAGTAGTCGACCCTTTAATCAGGGATTTAAATGGCTTTTAAAAAGGTAAATAAGAGCGTTTTTCTGGGATTAAAAGCGTGACTTTAGCTGTAACTGGAAATATCTGCGCAAAACCGGGCTGTACTGATGTGCGCAGCTTTCGATACGTGTTTACAAGCACGTGCCCAAACATGTGGATGGAGGCCATGCGGTTACCTTGTGTTTACTCCTGCCCCCCCTTACGCTCCCCCTCCCCCTCGCGCTTCTCAGGCAGCAACAGCCTGTCACTCACACAGACACAGAGACAACGCTGTGTATCTATTTCTTGTGGCAAGAACCAAAACATTGCAACATGACTTTTGATTTTGATTGCCTTAAGTGACATTGCACGACCTGCAATGTGTCTATTGTGCATGCACACATCGCGATGACGATGCTTAAACGATATATTGTGCAGCCCTACAAGAAACCTAGTATTCAATAGTCAATATAGGCTTTGCAATTCTATTAATTTTAGCACACTGTAGTTTGTCAGTAATTTATTTAACTCATTTACACAAATCTCAGATTTTTGCTTTGCAACCGGCCAATACTTCTTACAGAATATGACATAATGTAAACTTCTTATAAAACTTCATGTCATGTTTTTTTTATCACATCGAGCCGTAATATGAAAATACATCAGCTGGAAGATGAAGATGATATAAATCCTTCAGTTTCAGCATGGCTCCATAAGTTTTTTGTCACGATCTTGTGAGTGCTGTGTTATAACAATACGCAAACTGAGAAATCCAATAATACTCCAGTTTAAGGCAGCAACTAATGATTATTTTGGTGATTCCACAAATCTGTCGACTATTCTCGATAATTTAAAAATAAACAAACACTTCCTGTGGGAACAGCTTCTGCTCCTAGCTTTCTATATCATTTCAAAACGATAGAAACAATACATTTAAAAATCCCATAAGACATTTAAATAGAAAATATGCTTATATTTAGTGAGATAATCTGTAGTATGTCATCATATGACAGAGACTGAGTATAAACTGAATGAGCAGCCCTTACCCCTCCCCCACTGCATTTCTTTTTCCAGTACACTGAGGAGTACATTGCATTAGCTTGCACTGACTAGTTAATACTGCAATTTGGAGTCAATATTGACAATAATATTGACTAATCGTTGCAGCTCTGCTCTGGTTAAGATTATACACAAACTGAGAAATATGATTACTGAAAATCCAGCTCTTTTATCAGACTTCTTAATTAGATTCTTATACTTTACTCCAAACTAAGAATCTAATCAGGGTATGCTGTTAATATCACTAGAACTGCAGAAATAAGATTTTAAACATTGTTCTACAGAGACAGGACTGAACAAAGGACATGTGTTTGTGTCTGTTCGTGCAGTGTATACCTCTCTTCCCATTTTCGACTTCCAGTTTTATTACAAACAAGCATCAGATATTCATTACATACATACATACATATATTAAATTATCCATGAAATTCCCAGAATATAACTCTACTCAAAAAAAAAAAAAGAAAAAAACATATATAAATTTCCCTTTGCTCACATACTTTACATACGCCATCTTTCCACCCTATCCAAACCCTTCACTCAAGCACACCCTTCATTTGCACTCTGGGAAATACACTTTTGTTTAAAATACTCTTTTAAACACATAGTCTTTCCAACCAGGGGAAACAACATATTGGACCAGGTCTTTACTACACACAGAGGAGCCTACCGAGCATCCCCCCTCCCCCACCTGGGAGCCTCTGATCACCTCACCATTATGCTAATGCCAGCTTACAGACCACTGGTTAAAGTCACCAAACCAGTTCTTAAGCAGGTACGAGTATGGCCAGAGGGTTCCTCAGAGGCACTTCAGGACTGTTTCAGCACAACAGACTGGAATATGTTCAGAGAGGCTGCCACCCACAACAACTCCACAGACATTTAGGAGTACACAGAAACTGTCTCTGCCTACATCACCAAGTGCACTGATGATGTAACCGACCTCAAGACCGTCACTGTTCGAGCGAATCAGAAACCATGGCTGACAGGAGAGGTCCACAAGCTCCTGAAGGCTAGAAATGCAGCCTTCAGAACAGGTGACCAGGCAGGCCTGAGGTCAGCCAGGGCCAGTCTGTCCCGCGGGATCAGGAAAGCTAAGAGGCTGTACTCAAAGAAGATTTCCCAACACTTCAGTGACAGCAGAGACACACAGAACCTGTGGCAGGGTATCCAGTCTATCACAGGCTATAAACCACATTCACAGACCTGCGACAGCGACACATCTCTGCTGAACGACCTGAATGGGTTCTTCGCAAGGTTCAAGCCACTCAACAACACACCCGCCCAGAAATCCATCCTTCCTCCTGGTGACCAGGTGCTGACGCTGTCCCCAGACAGTGTGAGGAGAGAATTCAGCAGGATCAATGCTCGGAAAGCTCCTGGGCCTGACAACATTCCTGGCCGTGTGCTGAGAGACTGTGCCTGGGAACTCGCAGAGGTTTATACTGACATTTATAACACCTCTCAGGCGGTGGTTACCACATGCTTCAAAGCCACCACCATCATCCCTGTCCCAAAGAAGGCATCGATATTCTGTTTCAATGACTATCGTCCTGTTGCACTCACCCCCATCCTCATGAAGTGCTTCGAACGACTAGTCATGCATCACATCAAGTCTTTGCTCCCCCCCTCCCTGGACCCCTACCAGTTTGCTTATCGGTCAAATCGCTCGACCGATGATGCCAGCTCCACTGTTCTCCACTCAGCCCTCACACACCTATACAAGAAGAACACCTACGTCAGAATGCTGTTTGTTGACTTCAGCTCAGCATTCAACACAATCATCCCCCAACAGCTCATACACAAACTGGACAGTCTGGGGCTGAGCACTTCACTGTGCAACTGGCTATTAGACTTCCTGACTGGAAGACCACAGGCAGTGCGGGTTGGCAGCAGCACATCCAGCATCACCACACTGAACACAGGGGCTCCCCAAGGATGTGTGCTGAGCCCCCTTCTGTTCACTCTGCTGACCCACGATTGCACACCAGCACACACCTCCAACCTCTTCGTCAAGTTTGCGGATGACACGACCGTGGTGGGTCTCATCAGCAACAACGATGAGTCACACTACAGGAGCGAGGTGAGCCGCCTGGCCTCCTGGTGCAAACACAACAATCTCTCTCTGAACACAGAGAAGACCAAGGAGATTGTTGTGGACTTCAGGAGAACTCACACACTGCACACCCCTCTGTTCATCAACGGAACTGCTGTGTAGAGGGTGAGCAGCACCAAGTTCCTGGGTGTGCACGTCACAGAGGACCTCTCCTGGAGCACCAACTCAGCGTCACTGGCCAGGAAGGCAAATCAGCGTCTCTACTTTCTCCGCAAGCTGAGAAGAGCTGGAGCCCCCACCCCCATCATGACCACCTTCTACAGAGGGGCCATCGAGGGCATACTGACCAGCTGTTTCACCGTGTGGTACTGGGCCTGCACAGCATCCTGCCGCAGGACCCTCCAGCGCATCGTGAGAGCAGCTGAGAAGATTGTTGGCACCTCTCTCCCCTCCCTTCAGGACTTGTACAGCTCCCGCCTCACACGGAAAGCCCTCCGTCTGGCAGGAGATCCCTCTCACCCACTACACAGCTTCTTCAGCCTGCTGCCATCAGGTAGGAGACTGAGGAGTCTCGGGGCGAGGACCAGCAGACTGCGAGACAGCCCCATCCATCAGGCTGTGAGGATGCTGAACTCTCTTCCTGCTCTACCCCCCATCCCAATCCTGCCCCCAGCACACACTCACTCAGCATCCTGACCCCCCCACTAATAAAGTACTGAAACTCTGCACTACAATGCACAAAGTACTGGTCCCTTCCAAACGGACTTGCACTACACAACACCTGCACTACTGATATACTTGCACTGTCAATACGCACTTTAATTCCACTTAATTAAACTGTGAACTTTAAGGACTTACGCACCCATTCACTTTACCAGCCTTAAGCTATATACCATATACCGTATTTGCACTACTGTTATTTACTATTTTTACTGTCATTCCATCTCGATCACCATCATTATTGCACTATTGTCTTACGTATGTTTATTGTGTCTTGCTGTATTGAACATATAGTGTCTCCCACTCTTTTAGATTATAATTATATATCTATTTTTACTTATTTACTTATATTTATATATCTATTCCTCCCCCACACCACTGCACCTTGTTTTTGTCTCATGTATGTCTATTTGTGTCCCTGCTGTATTGTACACATAGTGTCTCCCATTCTCCTTTACTATATCTATTATCTGTACTTGCTGTAAAATTGGGAAGGAGAGTAACGTAATTTCAGTTCTCTGTATGTCCTGTACATATGCAGTATTGACAATAAAACTACTTGACTTGACTTGACTTTATACCCTCTATAAGAAGGAATGTAAGCCATTTGTTGGCTTCACTGGTGTGTGAGATTAGTATGCACAGTGTGTGTGAGCTAGGCTTAATTGAAGCCTGCTGGATCAATAGAATGTAAATATAAAAGGCTGGACAGAGGAACCACCTAACATTTACTATGTTGAGGACAGCTTAGTTTAGAGTGCGCTACAAAAAACAGACACGTATAATGGTTCTATACTTCCTCTTAGAAGAAATGTGCACTAACATGGAGGTAAATGTAGATCACATACTCTCAATATGTCTAATTTATGTTTTAAATTAAAGGATAAAGTCAGCTCTGTTTTGTGTATGTTCTGGAACTGTGGAAGGATCCATAGTTATCAGAAAGAAGTCAAGATATACAAGACAAATGTGACTGTCACCCAATACCCAATACATTTTTTGTTTGATTAAGCGTATTTTTGCACTATAAGGCGCACCGTATTATATGGCGCATGATCAATAAATGTCTATTTTCTGGTCTATTTTCATACATAAAGCGCACTGGATTACAAGGCACATTATGCGACACTAGTAAGGAACAGGGGCGTCACCATGTTTTCCTTCTAATTCAGCAGTTCTTGCCACTGGATGACCTGTACAGCTAAGATAAGTAAACTAAACTGTAAAAAAATATATATTTTTTATATATTTTTATTTTAAGTCAAACTTAAAATAAGGTGGTTTGTCCCACGTAGCTTGTTTTAACATGGTAAACGCACAGGCTACAGTCCAATATACTCACCTCTGAATGGCAAAAAGGTAGCGTTAGCATGGTTAGCGGCTAATGCTAATGCTAGCCGGGGTTTCGCAGCAGGCTATAGTCTGATATACTCACCTGTGAAGATTGCTCCTTACAACCTGACTGGTAAAAATCATATTTTGCGTGCACTGGATTATAAGGCTTACTGACAATTTTGGGGAAAATTAAAGAATTTTAAGTGCGCCTTATAGTGCAAAAAATATGGTATTAGCTTGTCTTAAATTGTTTTTCATTTAATGTAAATAAAATGTAACTTAACATATATCATAACTGTTTTTTTTTTTATTTATGGCATGTTTTTTGATTAGTCCTTTTACTCCCAAAGACCTTGCCTATACATTATCGTATTGTGATAAATGGTCTCATTGTATTGACAGTAGTTTTTTTAGCACACTGAGTATATCATCAGTACTTAAAGATCACTGGCCTAAGTGTGCAGCATTCAATTACAGAGAGACATTTTTTATAAGTGTTTCTCACTGCCTTCATTACTGATGCATTTAAACTGCAATCACATGTACTGCGTAAATATTGTGTATCATGAAAATGGCTTTAAATACTGTAATACAATATTCTGACATTGCCCAGCTCTATCTTGTCTTATTCTTTGAAGTTTGCAGAGCTTGGCCTGGTTTACAATCCTTTTTCTTTGTCTCTTTCTTTTTCTTACACGTAAAAATAAATAAATGTAGATGGTGAACACATTTTGAGCTTAGAAAAATCTTGTTAAAAACACATTGCGCATTTCTGTCTCATTCGTATTATCCTGTTGACACTGTGGGAAGTGTTTGGATTAGTGAGGATTAGTTTCTGTTGATTGGGAACAAATCACCAAACTTTAATATGGAGCCGTCATCTGGAAACATCTCTCAGAGCTTGACAATCATTGGAGTTCTTGTGTTTTTTTAACACATTAATGCACATGCAGATGTTTGATCTGTGCTAGTTTAAACAAGTCTTTGGATTTGTCTATGGGATAATCCTATTTGCTGTAGTATTATCTAGAAAGTGGCACACTGCGTGCCCTTTTTTCCAGCAGTATCCTGCCTCTTAAGATGTTTTGGGGCCATGTGTTCAGATAGGATTCAGATAAGATTAATTCAAGGGGTCCTGGGGTAAATTCCATTTTGTACATGTGCTTCTCAGTTGTTATTATTTCTATCTGAATGGTCCATGTCACTGTTCTTTTGCTTTCTGCCCTAAAAGTCAAAAGCTGCCAACTGTTTTTAATGAAACCCATGGTGTGACCATTTCAATTCAATGTAATACACATCTCTGATTTACCAGGTAGTTCCCTTCCATTGCGAAAAAAAACTGCTACATGGTGTGTCTGGATGGGCAAGTATGTTGTGCTGGTACGAGTAGATCACAAGTAGATCAGACACAGCAGTGCTGCTGAAGTTTTTAAACACCCATCACCGTATCAGACTCTCCTACTTAGCTGATCCCTTTTGGAGACAGAAGCTCATCTGTTCACTTTCTGTTCCTTAATCAGAGCCCAAAGGACCAACACCACCATGACCCACCACTTAAATAATACCAGCTCTGTGGTGATATTAACTATTACAGAACAGGGTGAAGGGAGGATAATAACGTATGCTGAGAAACACATATTCTAAAATTATTTAACATGTAAAACTAAAACAATCTGAACAGGGCTTCACGTTTTAACTCTCTGTTGAAACAGCTATTTCTTAAAAAAGGTTGCTCCCATGTTGAACACTGGACTAGTGAAGTCTTATGACTACACATGTGGAAGTAGTTTTTTTTATGGGGATATGGGGAAATGCATTAATATGCAGAAATACATTAATGAAACACAAAAAATACAAAATATTTAACATAAGCAAGACTGTCAATTGGAGGTTTTGAATGTTGGCTTTTGGTTAATTACCAAATACCTGAGGAAGGAGACGTAGCTGACAGAATTTTACTGTAAATTTTACAGATATTATTTTACAGTGTAGTAGACATGCCGACTCCCCTTTGTGTTAACAGACAATCTGGGAAATTCCAAAGCACAATGTGAGTACTCGTCCTCTCCTACCACCATCCTGCCTCTCCCACCAACTTGAAAAGCCAAGTTTGTACAGAGACAAGAATCTGCTCTCTATGAAAATGCAAAAAGCACGTCCTCTTATTACAGACCAGCAGAGCCAACAGATCAAACCCACAGAGACCTGAGTAACTCTGTCTTTGTGTGTGTGATGGGGTGTGAAGGAGGTTGTGCAGGGTAACGGGGCTGACAAGGTGCTATCTCCTCCAGGGAGTAGGCTCTTGAGTTCCCTATCAGGCTTATACTGTCTCGTATGACAGACCAGAGCACACACACACACACACACACACACACACACACACACACACACATGCATACAAATGCACAGACATCCTTATTGGTCTGCAGCCAGGCCGAGTAGACAACCAGCTATTAATCGCTACGAGGATTTTCTGAAGTTAGTATGTCAGGGCAGTAGGTTCTGAGTGGAAAATGGCTTACCAGGAGCCCTTTTATGTTCCAGAAAGAAAAATAAGGCTGTTTTCATAGGCGCTGCCGAACTACAGGATCCTCTCTTGCGTACACGGGTCATTACGTCTCCTTTAAACATTCAATGCTTTTTATTACGACTATAAATCACCATTAATTGCTTGACATAAAACACAGAGTGTTTCTTTAGGTCAAACGTGGGGTTCCAAAAGCAATAATAAGGTCCTGCCGGGAAAGCCACTGCCCTTCATTAATGAAAACTCAGGTTAGCATCAGCCGCCAAACTCTGCTCATGGAGAGACATCAGACAGAACTGAGGCACAGCTTCAAACTGATACAACTATAGATAGTTATCTGTTTAGGTCTGTGACAATGACCAATGTTTGAACTATATACTGTCTCAGTAATACTTGAGATACTAGGATCATTATATGCCACAGATATCATGATAGTACAACAGCATTTACACACTACTTCTATGAACTAATGAATGTGTTTAAATACCCTACATAAATTAAACATAAATACTATGGGCTCTATTTTAGCAATCTTTAGGTAAGCTGTCAACCATTCACTGTGTCATTGGGTCTTTGCTATCGTAACGCAGGGAAAAGTATGTCTTGCGTCGCTCGAAACAGGCAAAAGGGCATTTTTTAGTTTTTTTTTAGTTTCTCTGGTTTGTATCAGTTGATGAGTTTGTTTACTTGTAGCGATTTCTCCTTCTGTTTGGTTTCACACAGGCATTAACCTATACGATATAACAATGCGTATACGATACCTATGCAATATAACAATAAGTAAGTCAGGAGCTACCTGTGATTCTGCAGAGTTACAGTACAGAAATAAAATGTTGAAAAGTAATAAAAGATGTATTTTGTAGTGTTTTCAAGTTTCTATTTCACAGTGTTTTAAATTAGCCAGGAAAGGAAATAGTTTAAATGTGGAACTAAACTATTGTGCTTGGCTTTCGCTTTACTGCTTTTCATTCATCTCTTGAGTGAAACAGAAGCCAACATAAAATGTGCTGAAATGAGAAGGTTTTAAATCTGTCAAAAGATAAACTTCCCTACCCACATTTTAGTTCCTCAAAAACAACTTATCTTACATAGTAGTTTTATAGTTGCTACTGAATAACATATAACACTTACTGAATATTCTTAAGTCTTAAGGGTAAAAACTAAAGTATTTCTGCAGATTAAGGTGCTGTAATTATCAGCAGTCATGAGATGAATGAGGTGTGTGTAAGGGGTTAGACACTATAATATGCAGTGTGTGTTGGTCTTTCAGGACTAAGAGCTAGAAACACAGATAAGTGGTTCCAGATACGTGTTAAAGTCATTACAGCAGGAGTAAAACCCTGAAAATCCTTCAAATGAAGACATCACTTCTTCTGACAACAACACAAAACAACTTCTGCCCAGCCTGTCTAAGCCAAAACATTAACTTGTCAAAAAAAAGGAGAGAGAGGGGCCCATCCGAAAAAAAAAAAAAAAACTTCAGTAGAAAAACAAGGTTGTCATTTAAGACGTGAGTGGAACAGAGAGCTTTGGTGTAAGTCGCTCGTGAAACACAAGTGGGGTCTGATGGTTTTGATTACGTGAGAGAACCCAAAATGAAGCCTCTGAGTGGAAAGTGCTTTTGAAAAGGTACAAAAGGTTTGGGTGAATGAAGAACATGTGAAATCAAACGTAAAGGCAAGGACAGTGATCATCTAGACAGGAATAATTACATGGCTGCGAGCAAGATTACCCTCCATGGTAATTTCTCACACAAAGGCCTTTTCACAGCACGCGGGAAGACAGACTGTAACACAATGCAAAGAAATGAGAAAAGGAGCTGGGCGGCACTTCTACTAATTCTGAACATGACGAGAGGGCACGCAATGCTATATAAAACTCTCTCGGCACTGAAGGACTGTGGAGAATGGTGTAGAAATAAAAACATAGGTTATAAGAAACTGCTCTGACTATTTACTTTAGATTTTTTTAGATAGAGTTGTTTTAAAAGTTTTGTGGCTTTATGTACAAAAAAAATCCTTTTAAAATGACATGCAAACATATGGACACCCTCTGATTTCTGTGAATAAAAGCTTCATTAAGCTATAATCTAACATTTCTTTAATCAAGTACTTTTTTATCTGTCTTTTACAGTTTCAGCATAACTTAAAAAATATGGACAAATGTTCAGCCATGGTAAGCAGCCCATTTAGTTTTTTTGGGGATATTTTCACACATTCTACCTCAAGAAAGGTCAAAAGATCCATGATATTTTCAACACCTTACCTTTTCTAATGATGGCTAACAAGCTAATTAAGTCTAGGTCTAAAATCTTCAAACTTATAGGGTGCCCAAACGTTTGCACTGCACATTTATCTACTCTATAATCTAAAATGCTATTAAAAAGCTATGAAATAGTGTAGAAAATATTCTATGTTAACTGAGGTGGAGTTACGGACATTAGTAGCAGTATCTTGTTGTGTCTTGAAAGCAGTCTATTTTTTATTTGTTTTGCTATTTACTGTATAGTATTCATTTTAATAAAATTTTAATTAAAGTGCATTTCTGCACTTTATATTTGTAGTTTGTTTCTGCTACATTACTTGCAGTTCTTTTGTTGTTGTATTGAAAGTTTGAAACTTGTCAAACTGCCAAGAATATTGCTATCTTAAAAATACCCTGAAATATTGTGATATTATCTTAGGGCCATATCACCCACCCCTACATAGCAGAATTGACCACACTAGCGAGGTCTGGAAATAGCTATATAAATCTATATAAATGGCTTATGTTGCAAATTACTTGTTTAAACTGTTATAGATAAAACAAGTAAAACTGAGTTTACATTACCTATAAAATATAAAATAAAATGAAACAGAGCCTGCTATAATAAAACAAACTGTATACTAACTGTGTTACAAGCTTTAAAACTTAAACACCAAAATAGCACACGTTTAAATTAGAAAATTAGCAGGTTTTTGAGAGGGAGCTCAACCCTTTTTTATTTTCTATAGTTAAAGATGCTTCTCTGTGGTGGTGCATCATAACCTGCTGCAGTAAAAGGAGATACTAAAGTAAAGTGGAAACACACTCGGCTCTTCACACTCACTGTTCAGAGGTGTTTCTTTGTTTTGTTTGTTTTATTAAGATGTGATTTAACAACCATAATAAATATGGAGTTTCCAGATATATGCACTCTATCATCTGGTACTTGTTAAATAAGAATAAGCTTTGGAAATGCAGCAGGAAGAAGATCAAACTCACATTTGATGTTGAAGGAGGCGTTGGCAGAGGTGGCTACTTCTCCACTGGCCACGTTGGTGGCCACACACTGGAAGTTGCCCGTGTCCAGGTGCCGGTCCACCGCAGTAAACTTGAGGTTGCTGCCTTCCAGGAAGCGGCGCTCAGAGTCCAGCACGGTCTGACCGTCCTGCAGCCAAGAGTAACTCACCCCCGCGGCCTCACTGACCTCACAGCGCAGCATCGCACTGCGGCCGTGTGAAGCATCCTGAGACTTGGGCTCTTTGGAGAAGTGCAGAGACGAGGCCTGCACACACAGCACTGAGAGAGAGAGAGAGAGAGAGAGAGAGAGAGAGAGAAAGAGGTGTAAATAATTACAGACCACAAAAAGTCAATATAAACAGCTAAATTTATTCTGTAAAATTCCATAATTTATGTTAACTGATCAGTTTAACTTGTTAAATTGAATAAGTTGGTCAACCAGCATGATCAGCAAAGACCATACTCAAAAGCAATATACACGGAGATCGCCAGTTCGAATCATGTTCATGTAGTTTGCCATCTGCTACCAGAGCCCTGAGGGAGCACAATTGACTTTGCTCTCTCTGGGTGGGTAGATGGCGCTCTCTCCCTTCATCACTCCAAAGGGTGATGTCGCTCAGCACAAGGCGTCTGTGAGCTGATGTATCAGAACCGAGTCGCCGCGCTTTCCTCCGAGTGCTCTGTGATGTTACTCTGTAATGCTGCATCTGCAGCAGTTCGAAAAGAAGCAGTGGCTGATTGTCGGAGGAGCCATGTGCTAGTCTTCACCCTCCTGATGTTGGGGCATCACTAGTGATAAGGGTGATTCCTTATGAGTGGGTTGGGTAAATGGTCTTGCAAATTGGGGAGAAAATGGGAAAAAAAGTAGAAAAAAGCAATATACACTATGCTTGTCAAGAGCTGTTTTTAACCACCTTGACCGTTAAAGACCAGCTTAAACCATTTGAAACCAGTTACCAGTACCATTGAGTATTTGAGCTGCATTTTTCAGCAAGGAATTCAAAGAAACAAGAACAGATTTCTAAAATTTTAATTCCTTATAAGAATTACAATAAGACATATCTCAACTTTAGCAACCAGTATATACCATATTCTTAAATGATTATATTTAGAGGTGAAAATGCTTCTTTTCCTTCTCTACACTTTAGTAGCAAAAGCCCTGATACTCTGCCAGATCTTCTACAGTCTCTCTAAAACATCCTTCTCAATCTCTCTCTCTCTCACACACACACACACACATACACACTCATGGCCCATCACCTCGAAGACATATATGTGGTGACACACATGAACTCATACACTTCCCGCTGTCGTTATGTTTTAGCTCTTAAGGAAGCTACTGCAGTTCTGCAGGCTTTAGAACAGCAGGATCTGAATGGTGGGTGAGTAAGAGAGAGGCATATAGTCCAGTGGCTCATTATGGCCTTAAGGCCAGTTTGTTTACATGGGGTTAATATGATTCTCCATTTTTATACAGTAAAAATCTACATCTTTGTACTTTGTGATTTTAGCCACCCCTTGAGGACACACTTCACACATGCTTTTTGAGAGAAACAGAATCGTCATCGTCAAAAAAAAATGTGGTACTGAAGCAAATATTGTCTTGCCAGCTTCATTAAAGTTACACAGTGCAGTTAGCAGCATGTCAAGTCCACAGTGGAAATGACACAGATGCTATTCTGCCTATGAAAGTCACAATGATAAAGAATGTCGCTTTACCTTTTAACTTTTTGAAAAGTCATATTGGAGAATTTATGAGAAAATAAATAATATATTAATGACTTCAGCTGCCTTCAGGTCTTCACATTTTCCCAAACACACACAGAAACAGGCCAACTCTACCCAGCAGGCAGTGTCAGCTTGGGTTTCCTCATGGGAAACATGAGCTGTTTTGTACACCTCCGCAGAACACGCACACAACACGCTGCCCACATTAACCTGATCCTCCACTGTGTACATCACACACATTGATAGCACACATACCAGTCTAAACTAAGAGTCCTAATATGTGCCTAAAAGATGCTGTTTCTCATTTAATAATGTATTACAGTAAACATGCAGGTCACTATATACTGTATCCACCCACAGTAACTCCAGCTTTCTTTTAGCACACCTGAACAATGTCGCCGCCCAACACTACATAATAGAGGGGAAAGTCCTTACTGTTTGTAAGGCAGCTAAAAACACTACTGAATGGGCAACCTCGAGGAGCCAAAGCCAGGCTGAGAACAGCAAACACATTATTTATTATTAGCTTTAGCTTTAAAATGGCTTTTGTACAACAAATCACTTGCATGTGTTGTACCACAATGCAAAGTGTATTTATACTATTTTCAAACCTAAATTACAAAAGGCAATAAAAGGATAACATTAAAAAGTAATGTATAGAGATGTAGCTAATTTTACTGAGGCTGTAAAACACTGAGAATTACTTTATAATAAATTAAAACACAGGGTGTTTCAAATCCTGGAAACAAATCTCAAGGTAGAAATGTAAAAGACCATACCAATAGATAAATATATCCTAAAATCTAATTAAAAATAATATTGTTTTTAATATTTAAAAGAATATGCTTTTAATTTGTATAACCCATCCTAAAATCACTATTACAAAACTTTGCAGGGGGATTTGAATATGAAACAAGGCTTAAGGACAGTAATAAGGGAGAGAAATAAGTTAGAAAGAGTACAGAGAGAAGAAAGATGGATTAAACTAGCTAACATTAATTTAATTAGGTTTTACAGTTTGCAATGTAACATTAATAAGCATATGAGCACTCCGAAGATTCATAACACTAAACACTGTTCACAATCATCCCTGCACCACACCAGAGCTTACTGTTCGCCATCCCAAACTGAATATTGTCTGTCCAAAATATAAAAAAATATATATTTTTTTAATGTTACAGTTATAGTATTATTTTGTTTGCCTTCTACCATAATGTTCTCTGTTGTTTCTCATCTCTTAAAATGTCTCACCTATTTTTCGCCCTGTCTAGATCATTGAGTTTTGACAATTCAAATCTATTTGTAATAAAAGTGCAGTTGTGCCATTAACCAGCGAGAGGCACAGTTTCCCTGCTTACAGTTGCCACTTTTTAAGTTCCTCAGTTGACTGACATGGCGATCCACCACCACATTTACTGTATTTCCGTTAGGGGCTTTAGCATTTAGCTCCATGTTGACCCTCCTCCTCTCACAGCATTTCCACCAAACTGGATGCCTTTTTGTTGAAAGGCGGAGCTTTATCAGTAAACAGACTCTGTATTATAAAAACTTCTAGACATATTTTAACCTTTAAAAATGCTTATAACCAGAATCACTGTATGCTTATTTTCTGTCCTCAAAGCATCCTGAAAGAGCTTTAATTTTATCCCATGTGCTATTTTTATAGTCTTCAGGACGGTGGGACGGTTTTAGTCTGGAGTCCTGGATACTATGAATGCATTTACTATGAATGTTTGTTTCAAAATACACCACTGTTTTGCTTTTGAAAGGAGCAGTGAAACTTGTGAATACTGAAAATGTAGATGATATTTCGAGATATTTAGGGGAATCCATCTCTATGTGGATTAAGGGAGCCAGAATAGACTGGAAATGTCACCTGAATACAATTACCACACCAATACACTGATTTCCATTTCACAACGCTGTCTTTGTCTGTGTGTCTGTGTGTGTCGGTGTGACACTGTGTGTGTGTGTGTGTGTGTGTGCCTGTGTGTAAAAGAGAGGAAGGGAGATAAAAGAGAGTGATCCCCCATGAGACTCAGTAGGGCGCAGGTGGCTGTAATAGCTGGGCTGCTATATGAAGGCAGGAGCTTCTATCTGCTAGATAAGGCAGCAGGGTGCTGGTCAAAGCTCCAATCCCCACAGGACCCCCAGATATTATATCAGCACTGCTCTGCCACAGTCACAGTCTCTGTGCTCATTGGTCACTTTACAAAGCTTCTACAGAACCTGCATGATACCAAACTACTATAAACTAACACACATTAATAAGGCATACAAAACAATAATGACAATAAGATTTTATTATCATTTATTACTCTTTCTATATCTACAAAAAGCATTTTGTAATCAGAAATTAATGTAAAAATCCTAATTTTCAATGGATGCATCTATTCTCAGAAATGTAAATCACCCACCTTTTATCGCCATTTTTAAGCAATATTATGGAACTGTTTTTATTTTTTTTAAACTGTGTATTTAAAGTGTATAAAAAGCAAATGAATTACAATGTTTAAAAGCTCCAAGATATTTAAGTTCTTAAATAAGTTTATTATGGTCTCAGACCTAAATTAGCTTGTTAGCGCTATCAAGTTCCCGACTCCTCAAACCTTGCATGAGCATTTAAGGCATCCATTTCCTCAGTTAATAATGCTATTAAAAATGACAGACAAGAAGGGTAGAGGTCAATCTGAAATCTGAAGATATCTAGACAATATTTATGGAAAAAACTTCTAGGGGTTTATTTGCTAGAAAGGCAAATAAACCTCTGTTTCACTACCAAAGATCTTTAAGAAGATTTTAAATAGGGTTGTAATGGAGCAGGTGCACTGTTTAACTGTGCAGTAATACAGTAAATAAGCAGTGCAAGACTCTTACAGTCTAGTTGTATGTCACTGTATGTAGTGTATGCCTGCTGTTCCAATAATACTTAAGTTAAATGAATAAATAATTGGTGAAGTAATCAGTGCCTAAAATAGGAATGCAGTCAATCATTAGTCAAAATGATGATGCACTTTGCTCCTTAATGAACTATTTCTATCCTAAGTAAGCATGTGCATTAATGCAGGCTAATGGTTAAAGTGTATTATTAAGCTAGCACTGCTACTAGCACTGAGTCATGGGTGTTAAATTACATAGTAGCAGTATTATAAGGGGTCCAATAAAGATATTAAAGTGTCCTAGTCATCATTACTAGTCTCCATTACTACTAATTTTACTATCAGATTGCTATTCCATTTCACCGGTACAGGATGCATTATAGATGATACACTAATAGCTGATGAAGCGTTTTTGAAAAAAGCAATTTACCAATCTGCTTTTTATCAGTGCATACCTCTAAATATAAGCAAAGCTTTAAAGATTAGCACAATAAGCTGGCATTTATACTCCAAAATACAGGTCAGATTGGATTGGATTTTCAGTGGGAAGTGCTGGATCCATCAGATGCAGCCGTTAGATGCATCATGGGTTTGGCATGTCGAGTGCACAGGATGCAGAGTGACAAAGTTTAAAAGAGAAGAGCTATATGCAAATGCATTTTTCCAATCAAAAGAGAGTGAGTTTTTGCCTGATACATCTCTTCCATGCAACATACAAAACATTAATTCTATATTTAAACATGTCGGAGAAGAATGTAAGATTTTTTCTTTATGATCCATCCCTGCCAACATAACGTGGAGAAAAGTTGCAGAAATTGTTGGGGTCTCTTGTGGGTTTAGAAAATATTAATAGATCATTTAATTAGACAAGTTTGACTCTGAACAGAGAGGTCTCTAGCTTTAAGTGTGTCCAAAAGAAATACAAATCAAAAGAATGTAAAATCTCAAATACCTAATAGTGTAAAAACAGACACTCTCTGCAACAACTTCTTCCATCCTTGCCATTCCCAATGCCAGGCTTCAGTCTAAAAAAAGCTTTAATTGGACATGAAGGAAGTGATTCTGTAGATTACATCAGTGCCTCAGAGTGCACTCCCATTGAGACATTGCAGCTGCCTTCAAAGGCCTTCAGACATCTGACAAAAGGCACAGTAATAACTGTCAAATATTAATCATTAAAAACGTAGACTGGGGATATCACTTCAAACTGAACAAGATGAGGAGAAGAACACTGCTGACCTAGATGTGAAATGAAGACGGCACAGTGTCAGCTGCTCGTTAAGGATGTTAGCACACGATGTGAAGCACAGAATCCAGCTTAGCTACACATGTCTTGATTCATATTCATCTAACAGGGTAAGACATGATGAGAAGCTGACTTCATATCATTATAAACCTTTACCAAAAGGAAAGATTCATCAGACTAAATCTGCTGTAACAATGATGCAACTAAATGGAAGTTCCTTCTTCAAAAAAAAAAGAAAAAAGAAAGAACAGACTTCGCCCATCTTAAGTACAAATACAGTGCATAACAGAGATGTTCACCAGACTCTGAAGAGAGTCTTCAGTGTACAAATCTGAGTCAAGTTTTGGGCTTTTGAACTACGTTTTGGTGGACTGAGTCTCGGGTCTTTGGTTTAGAGGCAGAGTCTTAAGGAGATCTGAGGGAGGTATAGAGTGTCTGAACCTAATCTCGGGTCTCTGGTTTATAAGGTGACGCCTTAAAGACTCTGGGGATTTGACATAATTATAGAGTCTATGTTAAGTCTGGAGTCTTATGTCAGGTTCACACTACATGACTCATCAGTCGCTGTGCTGTTCACACTACAGGACTGGTTTTGCTGAAATTCTGAGTTCTTTAGTTGTTGAGACTTTTACAATACATTACTAATCGGCGACACAGGGTCACAAATTACACAGTTTCTTGCTGTGGGAAATCGCCGACTCACCTGTTTGCTTTCCAGAAACACATTTATCATGAGAACACGCCATAACTAAAACAAGAGAACTAGCGATGCCATGCCAGATAATCTCTATAGAGGTGAATGCACACTTGTAATCAATCCAACATGAACAGGTTCATATAAAGCAACTGAGCAAAATCAAATTTTTTAAATGTCTGATCAGTTTTATATTGAAATATGTACTTATGTCCTCAACACAGATCCATATCAAAAGTTTCAGTACCGCAGACATGATTTGTGATAACGCAGGGGATGCGTTTTGTGTCTGTGGTTCTCACTTTCTGTGATCCCATTGACTTTAGATAACTGCTGCTCCTGTCTCCAAGTCGCTGACTGAGTCAGATATTAAATGTGTTAAATATCTGCCAGGTGTCTGTGACTGGTCAGAGATCAGTCGGCGACGGATCGGTTCACACTACAAATTGATCCCCAATTTGCCTCTGAGCATTTTGTCAGCAATCAACGGAAAACTGTCGCTGACTAAAAAACTGGCCGTGTAATGTGAACCAGGCATTAGGGATCTGTGTCTGAACTGAGTCTCAGATCTCTGGTTTATGAGGCAGAGTCTCAGGCACAAATACAAAAATAATCTTGAGTCTCTGGGGTACAAATCTGAGTCAAGTCCTTAGTCTTTGTAGCGAATTTAGTTTCATTTATGTTTCAATAAAATCTTCAACTGATGAGAATTTAATTATGAAAAGACCTTGAGTCCTATAAGAACTGAAGCACTACACTCAATGAGTATGACTCAAACTAAACAAAGAAAAAAATTCAGGCAAAAGATGAAAAGAAACTGCATTTTTCCTTGTGGCAGTAACTACAGTGAGCAAGTCGTATGTTTCAGGTGTGATGAAGTAATACTGGTTTAATCTACATATTTGGCTTAAAAATTGTCTACATCATAAATCTGCGAACATGCATGTATTATACTTGTATAATTAAAAACAACATTTTTACAGATATGCCAAGTCTTTACAACTGTAAATGTCTACGCAGATTTCCTATTATGAGATGTAGTGACTTTTTAGTAGGAGATATTTATGAATATAATAAAAATGTCTACTAACTAACCAATGAAAGTCCATGCACGTTTCTCTAACCTGTATGTAGCAAGATGTAATTAGCAAGCTCAAAGTCAGTGGCCTGTTATGAAGTGATTACCTCATTCACAAAGTGACCTCAGGGCAGGGCCCACAGTAGTTCAACCAGTCCCACAAGTCGACACATAAAGAGCATGAATTATGCTTAACAGTTTTACAGGCAGGGTGATTTGATAGTGCTGTCAGACTGCTGGGCCTGGCCAGGAATTCCTGACTAACGAGATTAGCACTCTATTCAGTTCCAGGTTCAGACAAGGGGGTTGGGAAAAAATGAGGGGAAAAATGACTGCCTGAACGGTTAAGCGGTGAAGAAGCACTTAAGTGAGGAATTAGCAGCCATGTATTTACGTCATGTTGTATTGCTTTTGGCACAAATGAGGTAATGTGTGAGAACTCTCAAGTAACACTGAGCTGTTGAGGAGAGATTGTGGCTGTTGTTTTTCTTTTCTATAAAAAGTCTTCATGACAGACATAAACTGGAGCATCCGAGCTTTACATACATAATTCATACAGGCAGAATCAAACCTACAGGCAGCATCCTGACAGCCCGTAATAAAGTACGGTTTACACGTCTCCTCCATTCTCCTCCAACAGAAAGCCACAACATAGACCAGTGACAGCCTGTTTTAATAGCCTCAGCTCCCTCTCTCAACACGTGTGTGTGTGTGAGAGAGAGAGATTGAGAGAGAGAGTAAAGGTAACATCAGAAAGCTGAGCTGTCTGTCAGTGAATGTTATTAAGTGAAGAGGTTGGCGGTATCTTCACCACTCTTGGCTTTGTTTAGAGCGCTAGGCTATAAATAGCTCCTCATCCTCCAGCCGCTAATCACACCTACAGCACCGCCAGCCCCCCAATTACCCAGGGCAACTCTTCAGCTGCTTCACTCTGAAACCGCTGTAATTCTGAGCCCACAACTACAAAAATACAGCACTCTGTCTGGTTTTCATTTTAATACTAATACTACTACTAAAGTGTATTTCCTGAAGAAAAGAGAATAATCACGTTTAAGTGTTTTTCTCTTCCAGGAAATTGCATTGCAAAAGTCATTGTTACGTCTACACGATCACATGGGTAAATTGTTTTTGGTAAATGGTTGCTGTGGTATTTCAGATGGTTGCTAATGTACCTCAGGTGGTGACTGTAATGTTTATAAGTAGCTTTAAGGTGACTGCAAAAGGGATACCAGGTGGTTGCTAAGGGTTTCTAGTTGGGGTAAGACAATATATTGATATTGCAATAAATTGCATTCTTTTTTTATATATTGGGCAGAAATAAAAATATTTTTTCTGAAATTAAGGCGCTCTAAATTTGACTCTAATCAAATAAGGTAATAAGGTAAACCTGTGGTGAAGAATATTGGTTTAGTCAAATTCTGTAAAACTGACACCAACTAATCCATAATTCCTGGTATTTGCTTATTTAGGAGTATTTTATTCTCTCCAGTAACACAGATGTTGTGAAGTTTATCGTAATTAACTGTCTTACAATATACAGAGTATCACAAAAAATCAGAGTATATTAAAATCATTATTATCATGAGCAACATATCCTGATAATATCATATTATGAGATGCCCTGTGATCTCCATCTCTAGTTGCTAAGCAGTTGCAGTGGTATCACAAGTGGTTGCTATGGCATTGGGTCCCATATTTATTTTTTTTATTCAGTTTTAGCCATTAATATTGTGTAAATATTTTAGAAAAAATCACCAAGCAATTAAAAAAAACAAAGATGGCAACCATGGGTTTAATGAAGCAGATATGAGACAGGTTGCCAGTTCAATCCCCTGGACCAGCAGGAACTGATGACATGCACAGCTGAGAGGCTTTGGTGCAAGTCACTCAACCTTTAATCTTTCTCTGGGTGCTAAAGGGAAAAAAGAACAATACAAGGATGTTTAGCAACATTTTTACAAGCTTCCAGTAGATTTAGCCTGGAAAAAGTGTTCCGGAAATGTTCTAATAATGCGTGAAATAATAATATAAATAATAAAAATTGCATTAAAATATTTTTCAATAAAGCTTATTAATAATATCTAACTTTTTTGTATAAAATAGAGCTTAATGATTTATTTGTTTTTTTAGGATTTGAAAAACTCATCCTAAAAAAGTATATTTTTGGGGGTTTCTGATCTGATCCCCTACTCTTTCCCAGCTTCTCAAAATGCTTACACATTTCCCCTGCAATTACATGAAAAAGGGTGAACCAAGGTCCATACTGAAATACTTAATAAATAAAAATTTAATGTGCATTATAAACAACAGTATCGGCCTCTACAAGCATATGCACCATTACTTGTTTAATCTTATGTGACTTCTCCTTAGAAAAGCTCCAGTTTGGCCCAGCCTCAAAAAACTAAATATTCTAACAGATCCCTGAGCAGTCAGAGACAGGAGGGCTTTATGGCAGCATTTTTCTCAACGTAGCAGAGATACTGAGAACCAGACTTAAACGTCTTGGCCCAAAAGAAACACTCAAGGCTGTGAAACATCATAAAAATTATACATGACAAATGATACCTCTTATAGAAGATGGGCTCTTGTAGCTGGCTGGCTTTTCTGAACCACAAGAGATTTATAATCTGAAAGTAAAAAAGCAGTAATGGGGTCGTGCATTCAGCTCTGCAGGCACTATGTAAATATACATTTAAACTATTTTTCTTTACAGCCTTTAAGAGTGTTTGGAGAACTTGGAAAGCTTGGGAAAACCAAAAATACACATGCTATTAATATTAAAGTTGGGCTATAATTCACATTTGATGAACATTCGTCGTTCTTATTCTGCAGTAAGATGGACTTGCGAGGGCAGACCTAGGAGTCCAGCTAGCAATTCAGTCTGCTGTTTACACAGTCACATAAGTAGGCCTATGTCTGGCGCAGTTTTTTTTCAGAATCATTTTTCCTATTTTCTATTTTTTTTCTCTCAAAGCCCCTTACTATAAACAGTCATAATTCATATTTTATATGACCATTTCCAACCTCTATTTATCCCACAGAATTGAACAGGCTGTTTCTGTTACTGTGCCTTTTAGACTGATATATGAAAACGTCCTGTGTTGACTGTACTGTACCTAAAGGAGCAGTACATTGAGAAACACTCTATATACTTTTAGTGTTAATGGGTAGAGCCAAGCTGCTGAAATGTGTATATATGTCAATATCAAAATACTTTGCACTCAACATTTTCAAAAAATAACTCGAGATATTTAATTATTTCGATTGTTAATCACTTTTTTTTTTTTGACATCAGACCTCAGACTATTTTCACTTGAATGCGTCTGTCCAACCTTTCATGGCAAGCTGCACTACAAAGTCAATGACAAGGTGGACAATTTTGGCGAAAACTGGCATTTAATGAAATCGTGATTGACCTAGGTTTTTACTTTGCATTAAAAAATAATTAAAACGCTTTAAAAGTTTCCATATAAATTGTGTCCTTTAAAAAGGACAAAAGTTGATGCACAATTCACTTGTAATAGACAAACTCACATATGAATCCAACCCTGGGTAACACACAATGCAGAGTGAAATGTGACTGTCAATCATGCTAACAGTCCTCCAATAAAATATTCTGCCTGGCCATGACCAAAAGACATGACTCGCATCCAGACAGCTTAGCCCAAAGGGTGTAGCTGTACAAATATATATTCACCAATGCAATACTATGTAAAGATGAGGCAACAGCAAGCGAGCTATTCATTCAGACTCAAATCCATTTTTTTTATCTGTAGGCCTGTACTGGCAAGTCTGTGTCTGTGGCCAGGGTATCATTCCCTAGAGGGGAGCAACACGAAATGAAATAAATTATCCCACTATAATACACAGCTTCTTGCTTTAGCTACAGCCACGCTACTAGAAATAGCTAAAACCAACTGCAGCCTCACAACAATTCCAGAGCTTCAGCTTCAATTTCACAAAGATTAAAATGCTCAGCGCACAAGAGCTCATTCTCTCTCCAGTATATCCAGTGGAACTTTTCTAAAAGCAGATCAGCTGTTGCGTGCGAACAAAGAAACTCCCCAGTGCCTTTTGTTTGTCTCTTGTTGCAGCGCAGAGGGCAGGTATAGTACGGTATGCACGCTAGTGAGGGCAATAGCTACTGGTGAAAAGCAAATGGAAGAGGATTAGTCTCAAACACAGGGAACATGTGTGAAAAACAGCAAATTATTGTAAAATCAGCCCAAAATGGTATGATAATGAATGATGAAATTATAATTTTAATGCTTTAATTAAAATTCATTCATTTAAATAGAACAAAATATTTACAGGTTATAGGATTCACTGATTACAAGAGATGGAACTATAAAAAACAAACCAATATTTCTTCTATTTTTTTCTCCTTAAAAACAAGTAACCATAAAAATGGCGCTATTAGATTGCATTCACAATCAAGAGTATTGTTGAGGTCAGTGCATAAAATGATCACCACCCCACCTCAACCCAACCCCCCCAACTCATCTCATCCCAAAACTGGATGGAGAACAATAATTTCAGTTAACACAGTTCCATTGCTCCACAGCTGGGCTTTATATATCCCTCTAGTCCATGCCATGTATTAATACATAGTGCCAATATGTTAATGTTTATCTGCTCCACAGAGTCATGTTCTATTGGCAATACTTCCCAACAGGGACTAGACAAGCTGTGTATGTGCATCTTCACATCTGTGTCAACAAGGGGTGCAACTTCAAATACATTATGGTGTTTACAATATAGATGATGTCCACAAATATTAATATTATATTTTATTTATTATGTGATGTTTCAGCATTTTAATGTTAGAATGGATATCCAACCCAAGCCACGTAAAATAGTGGTCCTAATAGTTCCACCCCTTTTGTAAGTATGCTAGTATGCTTGTTTGTAGTCATATTTGAGCAGGTGTCGCTGCACAGTGGAACAGTGCACCACAACTCCAGGGTCTGCTAAATCTACTTAAACATCTACTCAACCATACAAGCAATTTTCTCTAAAAGTTTCAATGTTTTTCCTGACCTCAACTGTTAACTGCCATTTCTTAATTACGCAAGCTTTGCTATTCTCAAAGACTTTTCTTGCTTTGTTGGCATCAATTATTTGGCTGCTGACAAGCAAGACTTTGAGGACTCAAGATGATTCATAAGCTTTGAGTTTGCATCACCTGTCTTTTCCTAATGACAACTCTGAACAAGCCACAGCCTTGACTAGCTAATTAGTTCATTTTTTACTAATATAACTATTTTCATTAGCTTTCAAGAATTTATGCAAAGATTAGTGAAAATAGATATTCTTGCACTTATCATAAAAGCTGCTATTTTACAATGTGTTAGAATTTGAGTTCTTATCAATCTCTCTCACCTGGAACCTCTCAACCATAATAGTGCAAATCTTTTTTTTTTTCAGCGAGAGTAATTGGTGCACTCCTGAGGGCAGAGCACCCGCCTGCTCATTACGGCACTCTGCCACAGACACCAGCCCGCATTTGCTCAGACGTTGCTGTAGTGGCACTGTGAGGCCAAGCACTCAGCCCAGCAGTGGGAAGGTTATCGCTGAGTGGGGTTTCCACAGCAACCATTACCCCCCTCCCAGTATCTGCTCTCTCAGTCCACTTGTTCTGGGCCCTCGCTGGTCCCACCATTGTTAAGGAAAAAATAATAATGATAAAAGAAATGCGCTGTCTGCTCCTCCTTACAAAAGACTTTAGTGCTCCTTAATGAAATCGAGGACTGAAGAAGAGCTCTATTATTCTGTTAGCTGCACCTAGCCAGCAGACAGATAATAGGCAATGAAATTGTTGCAGACATGGATGAAATCAACGGGGTGGAAAGTTCAGGATTTCCAGACACACAGTAAGTAACAATCAAATGCATTTTTCCCCAAATAATGTAAGATTTCATACAGCACCATCTGCAAGTAATTGTGAGAAATCACAAGAAATAAAATTAGTGTAGTACTTTAGTGTAGGCTTGTGAACGGCAGTCTATATTACACTTAGTGAACATGTTATTACTATTTTCAGTTTTGTTAAACACACATGTAACCTATGCGCTGTCAGACATGCAATCAGACATGAACAAATTCAACTGACAAATTCTGAATCAGGTAAAACCCTACTGCTTATACACAAATATTCTAAACTCAGATTTACTCTACAGTACAAGCAAGCTAAGAACCAGTGAAATAATTATGCTCAGAGTTAAAAAAAACACTTTCTCTGCTGAAACAAAAGCTTGACAAGATATTCTAGTTCTTCCTGCTTATCTCCTCCTCTGCCAAATTACCATCCACTGTCAAATATGGTGTACATGATGAATAATGATCTTAAAAAAAAAACCCCATCAAAGTAGGGCAAAACTCATACACATACAGTAACAAGCTGAATTTATTCACATCAAAGGAGCGTGTGGTTTTGTGTGTGTGTGTGTGTGTGTCTGTGTGAACACTTTTGAGCGTATGTCTCTGCTGCATCCCAGTGATTCAGCCCAGAGTTCGACTCGATGGACCACCCAAGCCCATTCATTAGCGCATCATTACCCAATTACACATCTGGTGACGGCTCTTGGTAAAGCTGGGACTGTGGCTGGAGGCGTTGGGCTCTGCTCCAGACTGCCACCAGAAAACAGCTTAATCCACACAAGCATAAAGACACCATTGTTCTGGGATTTACTAACAATACAATACTATCGTCTGTACAAACAGCCTGTCATCTGGATGGACAACCTAGTGCAGGAGAAGATCGAGAAACAGACAGAGGTGTTGATTTTAACCCTCATCTGATCCAAGGTGCTGGGCACTGAAGCAGGACACATCCTGTCTTCACTTGAAGATGTCAGAAACACTGTGGGAATGATTCATGAAGCAATAGCTCCTTAACTGTGATTCAGGAGTTCAAGCTGAGTTTATACTCAGTCATGCTTCTCATCTATTTGCTTTGTTGTTTCTCAAAAAGCAAGAAATAATCAAGGGTTTCTGGCAGCGAGAACAAACCCTGGAATTGTGCGAAAGCGAGGGGCATGAATTGGATGCGGGTACATATGCAACCCATTAAACAGTGAAGCTGCTCATCTTGGAGGCTGAAAAGAAGCTCTCAGTGATTTAGAGCCAACTCTAGGGCCTGGCTCTACCAGCACGCTGCCTGCAGAGTATCTACAGGTTTCTATTGACTTTTGGCCCAAAGCTCTACAGGATCAATGCTTCAGTGCCTCAGTCTTTCACTTGTCAGCAGCGTCTGTGTGTTCTGGATGCCATTAATGTAAGATTGGCTTGTCTCGTCATATTTCTCTGTTAGACTTGGAAACATCTTGTATAGAAGTTGCCTGGTTACATGTAATATTTCAGTGCTGTGTCTGGAAACAGGTTTCAGTGCAACTCGAACACCAGTTTGAAGAAAAACACAGTAGAAAGAGTAAAAAACAGAACAATAAAGAAAAGAAAGATAAAACTGTACTAATGATGACTATTATAGCCTAGTTCATTCAGATGATATTTTAGTCTGCCTTGTTTTATATACCAGTAAGCAGACTCGAATAAGTCAGAGTTTGTGAAGACTGGCATTAAAAACAGGCTCATCTTCACAGCAATCATAAGCTACATTTACCGTGGTCTGTATGCTTTCACAAAGAATTTTGTCTAATTGAATTTAAACTGTTTTTATTCTATTAGAAAAATAGGGATGTCCGAGTCCAATCCAGTGGATCAGGACCGGGTCGATGCAGGCATTTTAATCTCAGTCCAGTTCTGGGTTTTTGTTTTAACCACAATGTTCAGAAAGCCATCTGAGGTCCTCAGGGTGCCATCATCCGATATTACTGTCCAGCCTGTAGCACTGCACACAAAGTAAGTTAACTGCAGTGTTTTAAAGGAACTGTTTGCTGAAGGGTCAGTAAAAAAGTCAGCCTTTACTCTAAGATGTTAAAACACACATTAAACAGTAATTTATGATTGCTATAAACATTATTTTAAAGGTTACTAAAAAGAATGCGATTTTACTTCAGAATTATTCACCAGCTCATCTTAACCAAACTGTGCGGTTTCATTATTTATCCAAACAAAAGGCTGAATCAGACTGGTGTCATCAGATACTCAGCATTAAGAGACTCTGACTGGAATCCCCGGGAAAAATAGCCTGATTAGGACATTCCTGGTGTTTAGCTTTTGATTCATTAATATAAATACCTGATTCATGAGTCTGTTACAACAAACTCTGATACACAGTAAAATGAACATTACAGAGGAAACCAGATCAGATAGCTATCCAACTTCCACACAGTCTGCAAGAATCAAATAAACCTCAGGGTCTGTTTAGAGGTAACTCAAGCTTAATGAATCTGCAGGCTGAAATATCAGCTACTTCATGAAGAGCCATCTGGACTGGAAACAGTCATTACAATGAGAACGGTCTTCAGCCTAATGTCTGTTCATGTTGATTCTGAGGCTAAAGGCTGTGCTAAACAGTGGAAAAGTGGATCGAGAACATGAGAAGAAGAAAGTCGTAAAGATGGAGGAAGTGTGGAGCTGAAACAGTGCAGTTCAGCACAGTGAGGAGGGCGAGCTCTATATATACAGTTGTGGTGGAACCGCAGATGTGATCTTTGTCCTTGATGGAGGTTTGTGGTATTATTCTTACGGCAATATTTCAACAGACGGGTTTCTATGTACACTGGATGATATTCAATAGTTCCACCCCCCACCCTTGTTTCTATCATATATACAGAGTTGGTTTGCTACAGATTTCTACATGATTACACTGGGACTGCTTTTGTCATTGGTTTTGAATTCTTATTTCCACACACTGTGTGTGTGTGTGTTCATTGTTTGGTGACTGCCTGGCACATATCCACACACCACATGGAGACAGAGCAACAAGACATCCCTTCCTTTTCCATTTTAAATGTGGTTACAGTATCTGCGCTCTGTATCTCGACCAGTCAAAGGTCTGATTTACAGGCTACATTTACAAAGAGCCCCTGATAAAATATCTTACTCTTACAAAGAAGCCATTCAAAATGCACTTAACACACACTCAGTTTTCTCTTATCAGAAACCTATCTGTTGATATAAAGTCAACACAAACCACAAACATAACTACCAGGTTCAAAGAGGGTTAAGTTGTTCTTCCTGCTGTTTTTTGGCTGCAGACAAACTAGCAGAGCAGACTTACTATCCTAGTGTAAATGCCTCAATACATCCCTGACAGCAAAGTACTTTAGCTCACATTATCTGAGTTGGCTAAGCATGCTACAATAACAAGCTATTTTTACTTTAGACACATAGATGTTAATTTAATATATACAGCTCTGGAACAAAAAAAGAGACCACTTCAGTTTCTGAGGCAGGTTTTCTGATTTTGCTATTTATAGGTATATTTTTGAGTAAAATTAACATTGGTGTTTTATTCTATAAACCATGAACAATGCTTCTCCCAAATTCCAAATGAATATATTCTCATTTAGAGCATTTATTTGCAGAAAATGAGAAATGGAGCTTTCAGACCTCAAATAATGCAAGTTCATATTCATAAAGTTTTAAGAGTTTAGAAATCAATATTTGGTGGAATAATCCTGTTTTTAATCACAGTTTTTATGCATCTTGGCGTGTTCTCCTCCACCAGTCTTACACACTGCTTTTGGAAAAATTTTACTACTCCTGGTGCAAAAATTCAAGCAGTTTTTTTAGAGCTTGATGAGGAAAAAATCAGAAATAAAGTAGGTTTTGAACTTGTCTTGTCATAATTACATAAATATAGCTTTTTACATTCTGACCAAAGCAAGACAGATTTAATGTTAAGCTTAAAACAAGACCAAAATTAATGACCTTGTTGTTGTCTTGACCTCAACATTGCTCTAACTCGGTCTTGTCTCAGAACAGTTCAGAGTCCAGAACTATACAACACTAGATGAACATCAGGAACTCTAAGGGCAGCAGTTTTAAAACTTTTTAAAAAAAAGTTTTAATCCACTATGCCTTACAGTACATTTACATTTACTCAAGCCTCCGCTTTGACCACCGTGTGATTGTGCTCAATAGTGTGAATGTGCACATTTGTGTGTTCACTGCACCAATGGATTAAAAGCTATGGTCAAATTCCAACGATGTGGGGGCTCCGAGTGGTCCAGCGGGCTAAGTGCTGCCACTATGATCAGGAGATTGCCAGTTCGAATCCTGTTCATGTAGCTTGCCATCAGCTACCGAAGCCTTGAGAGAGCCAATTGGCCTTACCCTCTCTTTGTGGGTAGATGGTGCTCTCTCCCCACATCAATCCAAAGGGTGATGTCGGCAGCACGGGCATCTGTGAGCTGATGTATCGGAGCCGAGTGTGATGCTACTTGGCAATGCTACATCAGCAACAGTTCAAAAAGAGGCGAAGGATGACTTCACATGTATCAGAGGAGGCATGTGCTAGTCTTCACCCTCCTGGTGTTGGGGGATTACTAGTGATAAGGGGAGTGCTAATGAGTGGGTTGGGTAATTGGCCGTGTAAATTGGAAAGAAAATAGGAAAAAAATAGAAATAAAATTATAAAAATAAAAAAAAATCCAACAACGTACAACACAAATAGTGATTGTGGTTGTACTTGCGTTCGTCTCTTTTCCCTATTTTACTTTTAATGATACAACAGAAACTAGGGACGCACCAATGGGGAAATTCTGGGCTGATATTACACGTAAGGGTAAGTTGAATTTACATGTAGCTGAGAGTTCAGTTGCAGTTTAATGGCTATTTAGTTGAACATTAGGTGAGCATCTATGAGGCATCCATCCATGCAAGTAAAGTGATACCAAATTACATTATCTAATTTAAATGTACACGCTAATCCATTTTTGGGCAGCCCTGGTGATCTGACTGGAAGAACAGGCAGCACCAGCAAAAAGAGGCCCATCTCTGAGGTTCAGAACTGGACACAGCAGAACAGCAGTGCCACATCACTAATATATTCTCCAGACCAATCTCAGGAAGGGTTTTTTGTGCACAAACGGAAAAGAAAATAAAAAAGCTCCAGCTGAAGGCTGGGGAAAGTAATATGGCAGAGGTTAGATAATCTGATCAATTACTTGTAAAGGGAAGGAGTGCTAAGAGGAGAGTGATAAAAGTGATAAAATGGTTCCCTCCAGGCTACAGTAAGAATAATGTAATGTAAAAAAATGCAGGGCTACTGTAACTGCAGAGAGATCTGCTGGCTGGATTATAAAAATGGGCAGGCAGGCATCTCTCACTGGCAGTAATGAGAGATGATCTGTACTAAGCACTGGAAGCAGATGGAGAAGATGGAGTTTAGATCCTTGGCTCATATTCATCCATCCAATCAGGCCTTTTCCAGAAGGACGTGAACACACCACTCTTCCACTGGCCTCTCCCTAACATAACAAAAAGAACTGGACAGAGGTAGAACAGAAAGAGGAGTAGAAGGTCGAGAAAACATCCCAGGAGATCAGGCCAATCTTCATTCACTGTTTCCACTTCTGTTCCGTCCCCGCAGTGGAGAGTTCAGTGCTTTAGCCCATCCGGACCTTTTCCTATGAGCCCAGGTCTGCTAGACACATTACTGTGGATGCATGTTATCTAATTAGCAGGAGGATAGAACACAGGCAGAGTGAGGACACAGAGGTTACTGACAGGAAGCAGCCAACATCTCCACTGCTCTTAATGTGAACCTGGGGAGTGTGGAAACTTCAGCACAGAGAAAATGCTTTTTCCTGTCAGATGAAGCCAGACATTCTATAAACTACGTCTGTCATCAGAATCCCGAGCAGATAAATTACAGTGATTTACCAGCAGGTAGTGCTGAATCTGCAATAAATACATAACAAATGACAGCAACAATACCACTATAGAGGGATGATACAAAACCACTGTGTCCTAAGGTTGTAAGAACTTTGAAAGAACTTGGTGATACTATACATATCAAGGGTTATATTGTGATATATTTTAATACTGTACACAAGGCCATATATCATTATATTGCCATTGTTCAATCTAAATTTTAGAAAAACTTAGATAGCTTAGATTTTTACAAAATCTGAATAAAAGAAAAGTGTTCTTTTTATGAAACGATAACAGTGGAACATAACAACTGTTTTCTAGTGGTCAGGGTTTAAAACAACACCAAATGAACCACTGTCTGTCAACAATCTTTACATGTAAACTAATAATTAATTATAGGATAATTAATAAAGGAACTATTTTAGTCTGGATTTTCTAGAGAAAGAGCAGAGATGTGGCACATCAGACATATGCATATATATATATATATATATATATATATATATATATATATATATATATATATATATATATATATATATATATATATATAATGCCCAACCCTATTGTGTTTTTAAGAAATCTATACAGCATTGCAAAACAAACTATCTTAATCAGATGAGATATCCACATTTCCTACACCCCTACTTTTTCTGTTCCAATACTTACATTCAAATACTTGAGCTTTGTCTAAACAAAAAAATATAACTTTAGTGTTTATTAAAAATATATAAAAAATGTATAATTATAGTCAACTGTAAACATCTGCATATACCCCAGGTCTTTCTGGATAAGATTGGACCTCGCTGCCTTAAATAATTAAAATAAGTGTCTAAAAGCAGACTAACATGTTTCAACTATGGATCTATTATACTTCACCTACCAATAAGAGTTTAACACCACCAACTTCCTCATAGCAACATTGCAGACTAGAGTTACATTCTCTGTCTGAGGAAAAAAAAAACACCACAGACTCCTAATTCTACTTTCCCTCATCTGTTTAGCATGATTCAAAGGTAAGTTGCTCAGAAAAAGAGTATCAACAAATTTACTGACCATTCAGCTCCCCTATATGATGACATACTGAGGATTTCTGTGGCTCCTCCCACACACTGCTCTAAATAAAGGAGTTATTGGGGGCTGATGAAAGGGCAGCAGTCTGCTCTCTGCTCAGCTCTAATAATGAGATCTAGTCTTATTCCCTTAAGACAACACCTTCATACAGCAGAGTGAAAAGTGATGAAAAGGAATCTCTTTCAACTTTGAACTGCCCAATAATTTTAGAGGATCAGCTATAATTATGAGGCATTTTTTTAAATTCTGTATCTACTTAAAATGTGCATATCTTATAAGAACTCCACTGAGTGATGGCGGAACTGGGAGATCTACAAAACCAAACGAAGCGGATGAGAGTAGTGCCAGCGTGTTTCCAGTCAGCGAAAGGTTCGGCCTGTTCCAGGAAGCGCATGGCTGGCTTCGGTAGGCAACAGCGCGGCCATCAAAACTTAATTACACTGAGAAGTGCGGTCGAGGGCTGTTCAGTAGCTCTCCTGTGCTCCTCTCACAAGGGCTTTCCTCAGCTCTAATCCTGCTGGTTTAACCATGAAAGTAGTCTAAGATCACTCAAACACACACATGCACACAGTAGTTCTACCTCTCAGTGAACCCAAGAGGAGATCTCCATGGAGAATAATACCGTCCTGTTCACAGGCAGGAAATAGAGAGTTAAGGGTCAGGTTAAATGAGCTTTAGTCTTTCGATCCATGCCAACATTGTGCGGATGTTTATTCTCTTCACCTATAATATGTGTGGAATTTTGGAAGGTCATTGTTTTTCAGCAATATAAAATACGCAGGTTCTGCCTCGGAGATGTGTGTCCTTCACTTTGAAAGCATTGTCTGAATCAGTGAGCATGTATTATTGTTCTTTTAAATCAGCTATTACACAAAATAAACTTCTTGAAAAATATAAAATAGCATTTCCTGAAAGCAGCAGTTTCAGCGTAGGACAAACAATAAAGATACCTAGAACTGGGTTCATATTCATTATATATCAAAACAATTAGAACAGCAGCTCTGACCGATAAGTTTACTAGAACAAGCCCAATGGCTAAAAAACAAAAAAAAAAGTACAATTTCCAACGTTTTTCGGACATCACTGTCTATTCTGGATGGACTCTGTTCACACTAGGGCTGTAAGATAAACCGTATTTCTATTTTGGTTATCGCAAACACAGTTTTCACAGAGGTACTACATTACCTGCGTGCAACGAAAAAGGGAGCTTTTCACTCTGCTGATTGTGCTCACATGACATAATGAAGCTGGAGGTGGAGCAAGGTAATGGGCCACAGTAAACATAACATACACACCAAGCTACTTCTTTGTCTGGAGCCAAGCAGTGCCAAAAGACCACTAAGGACCTTAAAACTATTGAAGTTAGTTATCATGTTTCACATTCACACCCCTAATTCACACTTTTTTAATAAAGTGTTCCCACTGTAACCAGTTGAGAGACATTTTTTCCTTTTGCATGTAAAAATCACATCAACAAATCACAGCAACATTTTCCTAACATGTTATAAAATTTTGATACAGCTCTAGGAGATTAGTACAATATTTGCCGGGAAACAATGGAAGTGAAACAATACACGGTTTGCACATTCACATAATGGCTTCATAGTATAATTGGAAAAACTCTGGAATTACTGCAAGTTGTGAAAAAAAACTGCCAGTGAAATGCCAAGAGTACGTGCACACACTTTCAGAGAGAAAAAAATATATATCCACAACAGTAAAAAAAAAAAACTGTAACAGTAACGTGTTTTAACATTTTTTGACAGATGCATTTCCTCTTGCCTATCTGTATACAAATATGGAAAACACATTCTGTTTACTCTTGTGTAACATTTGGTCAAAAACTGTTGTCTCCTAAATCATTTGAATGTAGCTTGAATGTTTTAAAAAAAATTTGATTCATCACAGTGCATCCTGGGCACATTTACAACTGGATTTTCATGAGGTAAAGTTGAACCTGATCAGATTACCTACAATGCAAGCTATAGTCATCTGTAAACAGCTTCTTGGTGTTCTCCTCCAAGCATGTTGAGCTTTTCAGTACAGTCCAGGTTACATTAGCTGCATTATTTCTTGCTTCTTTGTGCCAGCATTCACCCTCTCAGCTCTAGCAGTATTGTGTGTGTGTGTGTGTGTGTGGTAGAGTGTGTGTGTGGTAGATGAAGATCTATTTAGTGGGTGGAATTGGCAATGACTGAATTTGGGGCAAAAAAGGGAGGAAAAAGGCAGAGTGATATCCAGCTGACATCAGCAGAAATTGCTGGATCCCATATTGGAGGAAAAAAAATAATCCCATTGAATCCTGTAACAAATCCAGGCTAGAAAATCACACTCCTGCTGTGCGCTGTCATGCTGTTAGCTGTGTATTTCTTCATGTGGGGCAGTTGGAGTACAGCGTTGGAGTACTTTTTGAAAGAAAAGTCTGTATTGGTCAACATTGCTATCGGAAAAAACATCAGAAAACAGAGACATCATGCAGAGTCTATTTATTTTGGAATATTCTCAGGAACAGAACCGGTCAGTTTCCCATCCTTCCACTGTCAGAATGCTGGAAATGATGTTGCAGGAGGAATTTGGGGGGGTACTGCTTCATGTATTTCATATCAGTGTAGAATATTAATAAGATGTCAGGATCCAAATGGATACAACAGCACAGCAGATAACAGACAAGAGCAATTTGCTGCCAGTCAATTAAGTCCAATTATAGCATTTACACGCTCCCACACAACCAAACAGATGAATGATGGGGTTTCGCTGGCCACATGTCATTGAAATAAAAATTGACATCATAGAATTTCATTATGCATGAGCACGAGCCATGCTCTGCCACACCAACACACACACACACAGAACACTCATGCTTTTCCGTAAGAGAAATTATTCTAATTAGGCTGCATTAACTTTTAATTAACATTGCTGGCGGTGAGGAGAAGTGGCGTCATATTTTAGGGCTTAGCAGGTGGTCTGTTTTTCCTGCACAGAGAGTGGTGGGGGGTAAGAGAGAGATGATTGGTGAAGCAATCCACAGTATATCCTTCACAACCTCTGAACTCATTTTTCTCCAAGCAGAAAATTCAATCAGCTCCTATTGTGGGCTCGAGTGATAAGACACACAATCATTTATTACACTGTCTGATGTAACCTGTGTGTAATAAGTTAAATGAGTTGAACTGAACCGAATGTTCTCAGAAAGAATTTAATAGCGGCTACTGAACAGCTCAGTTTCTGCGAGGCATCACATAAAAAATCCTTGCTATTTCTCTCAGTCCTGATCCGATATTCATCACCGGTGCACACTTAACGTATGCCTGGTCCAAAACAAACACTCCCCTGGTACCGTTTCTCCCATTATTGTGCCCGACTGAATTCATGTCTTTTTTTTTCTCTTGCAGATGGTACAAGTTAAGCATGAATAATTGATGGAGACTGTAAATGAGTCAGTTCTCAGCGGCCCACTCTATTTTTGTATGATTGACAACGGAGGGGAAAAGGGTTCTAAAATTCACTGCCTGAAATAATAACCTGATCTCATTCAAACTACATAATTATACGAAGCATTTGTTAACGTGCCTGTAAAATGTTGCTGAAGAGCTAGGAAAGCAACATGTCATTAACACTGTCTTTCTTGCTCTTATCTGGAGTACTCATATTAACATGAATTATTTATTTATTTATTTATTTATTTATTTGCCCACGGGCACTGTGACTAAATTTGTCAATGTGAATAATGCAAACCATCATATAATCCTGACTTTACCATATATATCTTGGTATAGTTAAACGTAGGGTTTGGTGACTCAGCGCAATTGATGTCATACATTATGGAAATATGTAGGTTTGAATGCACTGACACTTTGCAAATATGGCCGCTACAATACTATGTTTAATTATGTTATGTGAAAATAGCTTAAACTAATATCACATCCTGTTTTTACAGCCTGTAAATATTTCCTTCCAATACACTAATGCAGAAACTTATTTAAAAGTGATTATTCTGGTTATAACTATTTTAATTCTTAATCTAGTATTAAAGCAAAAATACTATCAGTACTTTTTAGGTAAAGGGTTGCTATTGCATAAAACATAACAATGGGAGAATATAAAAGGACATTTTGAAAGCTAAACCTAGCTGACAGGGTAAAGCACTATTTGGAAAATAGCAGCTGCGAGTATCAGAGTATCATGGTGTAAGACAGGAGGAAGTCAGGAGGCCAAGTCTGTTTTTTAAGCCATTATTTAATACTGAAAATATTTCAAAAGTACTGAACATGCCTAATAAAACACTTTTTGGCAAAATCGGTAAATCGGACAGATTCTTAGAGTAGGATGAATCAGTAAAGTGTTTAGATATTTAGATTTTAGAATTCTCATGAATATTTGGCAATAGTGTAAATTAAAAAAAAAAAGTTTTTGTCAAACACTGTAACATCCACAATTTATGCATCCATAAGATTTCCCATTTGATTGTGTTTGATAATTAATAGTTTTAAAGTAAAAAGTACGCTTTCTTGATGCTTATTGGTCAGCATATTAACATATATAATAAAATAATATTATTAAGTTTAATCATTTTATATGTTAATATACACACTTTATATAACTACTACATACATAATTAATCTGGGTAGTTAAAGTAATACAATTATTCATATATATGTTATGCTGTAATTAAGATCTGTATCCAGAAAGATCTGAGGTTTGACAGTATAAATGAGGGTGAAATCAGTATTTGACAAATGACTGTCCATTGTTACACTTTAAAGTATTTACAACCTAATTGATAACAGCAATAAACTCCTTTATGAACTTTTTATAAACCCTTTATAAAGAAGTCTTGTTTTAAAGTGGTACTGAAGCATTTTTAAACTATTTACACTAATCGTTCTGCTAATCTAGAGGAGAATATTAAAATCAACAAACTTGAAATGACTTTCCGGACCATGACTGTTTAAGGGTATGGCTGATATCTGGAGATGTATGAAGAGAAATAAACTCCGTACATTTAGTGGAAGTAAATTTTGAGCTCAAACAAGATTGTTTCACTATGCCTTCAGTACACATCCGTTCACCTTGCCCCAGTCCCTCCCACTCCCAGATAACAGCTTCACCAAACACTTCTCACTACAAAGCAAGGGTATGACTAGTGCACATATCCAGCAAAGCCAATTAAAATAAAAAAAAGAAGACATTCCACAACCCTTTAAACAGGAAGAGGCTGATTAAATGACTGCCAACAAGAAACACTGTAACCTTGTGTGATAGCCAGAACCTTGTGCTAAGGCTTATAGCTGTACCAGTAATGTTATGCAGGAAAGTGGTGTAACTGGAAGATTTAACCATGATAATCCAGCTCATGGCAGAGTCAGGTTTTGATATGTTGACACGATATAGTCTATGTTGGCCTGAGCAGAGATTGTGTATAAAGCACTATGTAACAGAGCAGATGATTCTTTTCAAATATGATTTAAAGTCACGCAAATGTAGTGATTAAAAAAAAAATACATTCATAATATGGTAGAATTTGTTGTTTAGGAATGTCTATAAGCAGTGATGACCTGGAAGACTTCTAACCCTATTTGTTTAATCAAATCCACAACAACTTACTAGATCTGTCCCTTTAGGTTCAGGAATACCACGAATAACTCACTACCCATCTGCAGCCAGAGAAGCTGGAAAAATTGCAAGTTCTCAATGGGCACAGTTATAAGCACAGTTTTAATTGTATCAGATAAAGCTTGAGAAAATGCAGTGCAATCCAGTGGAGGTGGACCATGCCACATGATGATGACTCAAACATTCCAGTAACTATTTTTACAAGACAAGAATATTTATTTTATGTTTTTAGTTATATTATGTCCTTTTCTATTTTTTTTTTAACATAATTGTAATGTCAAAATTTCAGATGTTGGCACCACACTTTCCATACTGGTCTATTACAGAAATAGACATTGAAGCGTAAAGATTTCTGGCATTAAAGGGTTAACTTTCTCAGGATCTATCCAAATCCCCAGATGGACTGAGTTCTGTCCTACAGATCTCTATAAACAGAACCCCCCATAGCAGCACTGTGTGTGTGTGTGTGTGTGTGTGTGTGGTTAGTGGGGGTGTGCACAAAGAAACAGCCTGCAGTTAGAAATCTGTGCACATCTGGTGAACATACTTCCGACTCTCCCCTACGAAGTTTGTGTAGAATAAATATATAGCACACAGTCTGAGTGTAAGAGACAGTCTGATCAGTTACTGAGTGTGATTAGATGCATCATCAGTATTTCTTTTACTGTATGCCTTACTATGGGTTCCTTCTTCCTCCATTCTGCCTTTACTCTGCTGTTCTACTGGCCTGATTTGGAGACGTCTCCCGCAGCCCAGACACTAATGTGGGATTCCTCTGAAGAGATCAGTGTGGTTTGTTTGAATCTTCTCCAAATAGTAACACTCTGAACATCTTCCCAGAGCTGGGCTGAATAGAGTGTGAGTAAGATGTTTGCTTTAGCCTCAAGCAGGAATCAGAAGGACCATTAGAAACAATAAGATCAAAGAATTGTGAAGCAATCTAGTTTTGTGCGTGTTTAACATATCAGTCAGCTGATATATTAAGAGAGATTTTATTTGATATTAAAACTGCAGTCAGTAATTGTGAACAATGGACAATATTGGACAAACAAAAGCCTTAAAATGGCATATGGGTACTACATATGTAGTTATGAGGTCAGTATATTGTTTAATATGTAAAATCCATGGGGAATGCTAAACACTACATTTGGTTAATGTAAAAAAAAGAATATAAAGCATTTAGCTACATTACGCAGAGCCAATTACTAACATAAGCATTCTACAGGTGCTGGTCAACGAATTAGAATAATTTGAAATAGTGCAATCATGAAATTCTTTGAATGCATTTTTTGTGCAGAAAGCAAATCAGGTGTTCACCGCACCTGTCCTACTCGTTAGACTAATCACAGAACTCGTTACCTGGAAAAAAATTTGCTCAGCTGAGCTTTCCAAAAGGCCCATTTAGGCCATTTAACTGTGACACTGTTGTTTTATTGAATTAGAATAATGGAGAAACCGTTTCATTGAATTAGAATAAATGCTCGAATTTTTGTTTTCTGTGAAGAGTGTTCACTGTGCAGTATAAAGTCAGGGTTGAGTAGAATTTCTAAGTTGTAAAATCAATCATGGGTAAGCAGCGCGACCTCTCAACCGGAATAGTGGCTCAAATTCAAGCCCTTCGCCAACAAGGCTTGACCCAAACTAAAATTGCTGAGCAGCTCGGCATCAGCCAGTCTTCCGTCTGCAAAGCTCTCAAGAAAAACTGCAGCAAGCGCACCAACTGTTCCGGCGTCCGAAAACTTCTGCTCGCGACAACAAGCAGCTGAGAAAGATCGCAGTCAGCAACCGGTTCAAGTCCACTTCCGAGCTCACCGACTTGTGGAACAAGCAGACCGGCGCTGACGTCTCCAGATCAACCACTTACCGTCGTCTGCGCGAACTCGGCTTCAAATCTGGCGTTCCAGCAGTAAAACCGATGCTGAACAAGAAACAAATGGAGAAACGGCTGAAGTGGGCCAAAGAACACGGCGAGTGGACTGCTGAAGACTGGCAGAACGTGGTCTTCAGTGACGAATCACGCTTCTGCATCTCCTTCAGTGACCAAGGTCCTCGTGTCTGGCGTCGTGGTGGCGAAACCTACAACTACGAGTGCGTGAAAAGATCCATCAAGTTTCCCCAGAGCGTTATGGTCTGGGGATGCATGTCCGCTCGAGGTGTAGGGAAACTCTGCTTCCTCAAGAAGACTGTCAATGCTGCCGTATATCAAGATGTTCTGGAAACGTTCCTGATTCCGACTGTTGAGGAACAGTTCGGCGAAGAAGACTTCATATTTCAACAGGATCTTGCACCGGCTCATGCGGCAAAGTCGACCAAAGATTGGTTCACTAAAAAACAGCTTGAAGTTTTGGCATGGCCGGCCAACTCGCCTGACCTCAATGTCATTGAAAACCTTTGGGCCATCGTCAAGCGGAAAATTCGCGACAGAAAGCCTACTACGCTGGACCAACTGAAGCAGAACATCGCCACTGCCTGGGAAGCTGTGAGTGCGGAAACTTGCGACAAGCTGGTCAAATCGATGCCGCGGAGACTTCAGGCAGTCATACAAGCCAAGGGGGCAGCCACAAAATACTGAGAAAGTGATGATTGTAATTATAATAAAAATTATTCTAATTCAATGAAACAGTTTCTCCATTATTCTAATTCAATAAAACAACAGTGTCACAGTTAAATGGCCTAAATGGGCCTTTTGGAAAGCTCAGCTGAGCAAATTTTTTTCCAGGTAACGAGTTCTGTGATTAGTCTAACGAGTAGGACAGGTGCGGTGAACACCTGATTTGCTTTCTGCACAAAAAATGCATTCAAAGAATTTCATGATTGCACTATTTCAAATTATTCTAATTCGTTGACCAGCACCTGTATGTCGGTCTATGTCAGAAAGCACTGCTACTAAACTGAGACATCTTGGAGCAGCTGTACATGAGCCTACAGTCACCGTTCTAAATGCCAACTGTCAGCTCTGGATTAATGGATTTTCATTCAATACCTTCTGAGCCTATTCACACCCGGCATTAACATGCATTTTAGGTGATAAAACACAATCAGATTTCAACTGTCCAGATAAAAATCCAGGTGTAAACACCATCAAGTATTGTGATCAAACTGCAATCACTTCACTCAAATCACATTTGGAAGTGGCCAGAGATTAATCTCATCTATATTTGGGTAATTGGCATTGAAATAAGATTAGCGTTGAAATAAGAGAAAATAAGATAAAAATAAATAGGATTAGAAATAAATTAAAAACCTGGTCAATTCATGTGATTAGTATTTGGACTGTATCCTGGTAAGATGCAGTGAAGTGCAAATTTCTTTGTTGGTGTTCCAGTACTGATTGCCAGTTGCATCTTAGAGAAATGGATTTGTTTACGCTGCTATAACATCATATCTGTATCCGTTTTTAAATGTGTCTAGGTGTGTTTATGGCATAAAATGTACATCAAATTATTAATTGTCTAATTTGAACCTGTTTATCCTAAATCAATTTCTTATTTAAACACTTAAAAAATTAAGAATTGACTGGTTGGTGGTATCAGTATCAGCCAACAGAATTAGGTGGCAACTATCAGTTATTGCCATTTGTCCACAAATTCCATTGCTGCGTCTCTAGCCATTAGAAATTGGTCCATTTCAAAGCAAAAGTTTTATGGTCATAAATCAAGTTTAAAGAGATGTACTCATTACGTTATAATTATAAATTACTTATTATTAAGCAACCTAATTTAAACCAAGCTCATTTAAGAGTTTCCAAAAAGTCACAATGACTTCTAAACACAACTGAGAAGATAACAAAAAGCTACAAGTGAGTAACATCCACACATGGACACATACACACACATATGCAAGTCACTAATGAGTGCTGGAGGGCAGCTGTGGCCACAATGCTTCCTTTTGGACAGCAGGAAAGAGCAAAAAACAACGAAAGAAAGACGGAAGGTCCAAAAAAAGACCAGAACAAGCCTCTTATTGGAGAATCTACACCCCATGCTGGCAGCTAATTAGCCACACAGCCCTCTCTGCGTTTCACCAGCCCTTTCACATTAAATACAGCTGCAGTCCCACTTCCTGTCCTTGGATGCTGTATGTGTGAGGGTGTGTGTGAGTGTGTGTGAAAAAGAAAACGTGAAGGAGATTTTTCACTTCAGCGGCGACAAAAAACAACCACGCAGACTCCACCGACGCCAATCAAGCATTGTGCTGCTGTTCCAGCCAGACGAAGCACGGTTCTTTTGTTTAGCCTGCACAGGCCATTCACCAGCGCAGCAGCTTTCAGACAGGTTAAGGCTTGTGTCAATTCGGAGAGCCCTAATGCTAACAGACACTAACTACTGGCAGCATGTAATCCCTGTAATTATGCAGCTCCTAATGAGCAGCGGGTCTGTGTACACAGAGCCAGGTAAAGGAAGTGATGTTGTCACATCAACATATCAACATGGTTCAAAAATCCACCTCAGTCAACCACCAACGATTACGAGGTGATCTCACCGTTACAAGGACAACCCACATCTGTGTATTTGTGTGTGTATGTGTGTGTGTGTGTAATGCATGCAAGCTATAATTATGTATCTTACCTGAGAGATGTGGTGATGTGCGTGAATGGCGGATGCATCATCAGCAAGGACATCAGAGAGAGATGAATAGAGGGAAAGAAAAAAAAAGAAAATAATTAGTTAATTCATTTTTTAATTATCATTCACTATTTCACATTATTTGTTTTATTTAAAGATTGCAAGACATTTTTAAGGACATTACTTTAGATGGCAAAAACCCTATAATACGTTTCTCAGGGGGAAATATTTTACACTCAGTGATAAAACTCTTGCATCCAGACTGCAACTAAAAAACAGGAGGACCAGTGAGTTTTTTGGCTTTCTCGGTCACGACATCGCTTTCAGTAGCTCCTCTATTTCCACTTGCTGTTGTGTTTACGTGGATCTCCGTGGGTATACGTGCCCAAAATGTAATTACGGTGTGTGGCACTGTACAAATAGCTATTTTATTAAATGCAAGGTGATAAAACTCAGAGATGTGAGTCCAGACGAGACTAAAATTACTGGAGGACTACATAGTTCAGCAAAAAACAGCCTTTTTTATACCCACCTACACACTTACTGACAAAGATTCTCCCCTTTCTCTCAGACCACCTTCACTGAGTTTACAGCACATCCTAAATGACCAGCAAGTGTCCAATAAGATTAATGTTTCAACAATAAAAAGTCAGTTCATGTATTTTATTACACCAGTTTTTTTTTTTCGTTCCTTTTATGTATAGTACTGGCCCCACCAGCCTGGTTTATCACCCCCCCTCCAGCAACTTTGAAAGGACTTTGAAAGGATGATCTGATTTGATAAATCGAGTGTGTTGGGAGAAAAGATAATGTTAATGTTCAGGGCAGGGTGCCTCCAGACCCAGGACTGAGAAATACTAATATTTGTTGAAGTAAAACTGAACAAACATGCATCCATAACTATTAAAAGAAGGAAAATAGTGTTTTAAACAGTTTTTGATCCAGAAAACATTTGGCGAGAGTGCTAGCCAAGACAGAGTACAAATAGTAGTCTAACGCCACTAGCATCAGACTTATTTAAAAACTAAAAAGGCCCATTTTACAGAGTATCTGTTAATGCAGTCAAAAGGATAACATCACAAGATCTGTAATTGTATGGTTAACTAGCTAATTGCCTGACAGATTGTAATGCAGATTGTTTATTCCCACCAAGGCACATTCTAATAATATAGCAGAACATTTCATTAACTGAATTCTAAGGGAAAATTGTGCCAACAGAAAAAAAATTATTGCTGGAATGTGACCGTTTAGATAAAAAAAAATGGAGAATTGGGTTTTATCATTGGGAATATAGGGATACATGTGGTGCAATCATCCAGCAGAGGCACTACACCTATAGTTGCTTCCGTTTTAAGAGATATTGTGCTGTCCATGTTTTTTTTCTACAGTAGTAAAACTAAATAAAAACTACATTTTAGAAAACTCGCAAACAGACATTGGATTACACTGCAGATAAAACTACACCCAGTTCTATCTAACAGTGTGACCTTTTCACATCCATACAAAGAACTCCTATGTTTACAACCTTTACCCTTAATTGAGATTTGTGGTGCAAACCTTGTCCAATCCTGGTGGGCAAAGAAAGGGCAATTTAATTTGAACATTTAAATCAAAAAAGTAAAAAAAAAAAAACTCAATGCACTGTTTTTGTGTTCATGTTCAGCAGTGCTTGAACGGCTACAGAAACACTGATAGTGGTTACTTGGGAGCATGTTTGCCCTTCAGAAGGTGAGGAGGAAAATACAACACTCCACCAGGGACCGTGTACGAGCTCAGATGGAACAGAAATCTTCTATTCCCAGTAAAAGCTTGTACAAATTGGATCTTTGCATACAGGGACAGACAGACACGGGCAAATGGATTAAGGTGACTGATCTAATCACAGAATCAGAACCCAGAGCATTCTTCTGTAACCTACAGGGTACCGAAATCAGGGTCAACCCATTTGCTTTCAGCACTGGCTGTGTCTCTTAAGAGAAATAGCGAAGGGAATACGCGCTACTGCTCCCTATAAAACAGCTCTGTTCACACCGGCATGCAGGAAATGGATGAGATATGAATAGTTTTTGTTCTCTCCTCCTGAGACTGCCCCCCTGGTGCTGAACCCCTGCCACAGTAATAACCCACAGTCATCTCTCTGACACAGACCTGCTCTCTGCCTCGTCCAAGACACATTGCTTTATTGGCTGTAAAATAGACACGGTGGCCTATTTAGAAGGGGATTAGGCAGTAGGGGGTGGTGGGCATGGTAGTGGTGGGGGTGTAGGGGTTACGTTATCCCCCTTTGCTCACTCTCCCCTCAGGGTCTAGGGGCTCTGAGGAAAATGAAAAGTAGAATTGCACACACACAAAGACTCACACTATAAATTACCAACAGTACTTATTCTTTACCAACAGTAAAAGTATTACATATACTGATAACGAAAAAAAAATCGCCTATGAAACTATGAAAGTAGGTTTGTAATGATTAGACAAAATCATTGGCTAGTAAAAAAAGATATGTCTTGTTCAACAGATCGGCTGTGTGTTGGCAACAGCTTAGAACTATTATATGCATCATAACAAAGGGGTTACAATTTATCGCAATATATTACAATACTGTAAGTAAGGCAATATATAGATATATGGAATATAATTAAGAGGAAGATGGATGATCACAAGCCATCAAAACAAGCTGAACTGCTTGAATGTTTAAAGCAGGAGTGGCATAAAGTTACGCAAAAGCAGTGTGTAAGACTGGTGGAGGAGAACATGCCAAGATGCATGAAAACTGTGATTACAAACCAGGGTTATTCCACTAAATAGTGATTTCTGAACTGAAATTATGGGATGAAATGTTGTCTGTAGTTTATAGAATAAAACAACAAATGTTCATTTTACTCAAACATTTACCTATAAATAACAAAATCAGAGAGACTGATTCAGAAACTGAAGTGGTCTCTTAATTTATTTAGAGCTGTATATAAACACTTTCCCCCACAAATTGTACATTATGTTAACTGACTGACATCATATAAATGTGTTTAAATTCAGCAAGAGAATGACACCTTAAGTTTCTTAGGTTTAGTTTCTGGCAATTGATGACCAGGTAGTGGAAGAGCTCTGCTAATACTGGACTTCTCCAAGGTTAGACAGCACTGACAGTGGTACTGGTTATAAGTGCTCTTGTGTCAACTGCTGTCTAGTTGTGTTGACCAGCTTGCCACCCAAGTTTTACTTTGTGTCAGTGGAATCCAAGTTCTGCAAGGTCAGATTAGTTTCAACTGTGATGTCAGCTTTGTTTGGTCTGTATCCATCAACTTGTCAACACATGTTGACGTGCCTGCACACAGCTGCCCTTGCAGGGGGGTCTCAAAGTGTGATGTGTATTCCTGGCAACAAAAATGCCAATTCTCATAAAGGTTTGCTTTAAGTTTTAAATAACCATTTTCACCTTTATAACTGCATTCATTTTATTATTCGCAGTTCCATAGACTCCTAAGGTTTAAAACAAAATGGAATAAAACTCTGGAATATGCCACTGGTGCTTGAATGGTGGAGGCTCTGAAAAGGTTGCAAAGTCAGAAGACACAAGTTATCATGGTTTGATTTAGAGGCCGACCGATCGATCGGCCAGCCGATTTAATCGGCCGATTTTTGTTCTTTTTTTATCAATCGGCATCGGCCGATTTTCTTATTTGGCCGCGCCGATTTTAATCCGGCACATCTGCGGGCAGCTACTTGGAACGCAGCGCAAGGTTTCAAGAGTGAGCAAGACTTTCAATGGGTAAGGCATCCATTTTTACAATCCAGTGTCCCAAAGTCTATATTTTCTCTCATGATTAGTAATCTGTGATGTTGCTTCATTTACTGAAAAAGAATAGAATTTCAACTGCATCGGTGTTGTAGCATTTCTCTCCAAACGAAACTATGCTTAGCGTTGATGGCAGGAGTGCATTTGGAATGCGCCCTGACTATGCAAGGCAAGCCCTATCTATAAGCTCTAGTATAACTGACCTCTCTTCTTCAGAAACGAAAATCTAAGTAAATAAAATCAAATTAACACTTGATATTTTCAGTATTTAAATTATTTTTAGACGAAATGAAAAAGGGCAGGACTAAAACTGTTTAAGGATATTTGCAGCATCAGCTGCGCTGAAATAATAATTACTGGTTAGTCAGGATTATTAGAGGACTGTACTTCTCCTTATATATAAATAAGCTTTATCGTAAACGAATTAATAAAACAAATAGTTTCTAAAATAATGGAGTTAAAATAAAACATCTCTTTTTCCTTCACTACAAACAGACATTAAATCATGCCGCCTCCTGCTGTTCTGCTGTAAAACTCACCCGTTTAAAGCGGTTTGCGCTGTTAGATATTAAATGAAACGATGAGCAGAATTTTCTGTTTTGTCGGGTTCTACTTTAGAACCCCCTCCAGACTTTTCTGATAAAAGCTCATTTTATCCTGAACCTATAAAGTCCGCGCTCTTCAGCTTTCTCAACTCATTTTCCGCTCACGCACCGAACCTCCAGTACAGCTGATGAGACGCGTTTCTCTGGCTAAGGAGCTCATTTGAAGAAGAAAAAAAAAAACAGATAAAGCTATATTTAAATTACAGCACCTGTCTGTTTTTGCATTATTTATAATTTTATTCTTAATTTAAACGTCACCCATTTTTGTAAAATAATAGCTGCAGCCCTAATGTGAACATTTTATAACATTGTCCTCCCATGTCCATTCGTTTTCAACTGCATGGAGTTGAAGAAGAAATGAGCTTTGCCGTTTTGGAGTAACTATCTAAAGTTGTCACATTATGGAAGTCTTCTTGCACTCTGTTAAACATATTAAAATGAATAATTAATAGACTAACAGACTGCAACAAGTCATACATTTGTTAATTAGTAGGCCCCTACAGTAAATTTTATATAATAGCCAACATAATATTTCTACTATAAACATGAATATATAGTGTATATAGAACATATGTTATATAATGAATAAAATAAAATGTTATGGATAATACAATCTAAATAAAATTAATATTTTTTTTTATTAACATATAGTGATATAGTAACATTAAAGTCACTATAAAATGCTAACCTTATTTTCAATAAATTGTGTGAAGTTTACAACTGTTGTGCCTCCTCTTACTAGTATGATTTTAAGCATGCCAAATAAATATAATACGATAGCATATCGGCCCTAAAAATCGGCAGGTCACATCGGCCATCGGCTGACTCTGACCACTAATGATCGGTATCGGCATCGGCCTTAGAAAAACCCATATCGGTCGGTCTCTAGTTTGATTACTCAGTTAAAAACGTAAAAAAAATAGTGGATATTACTTAATTATGATAATAAAGGTCATCTGCAGCTCTACACACATGAAGTGCAAAAAACATACATCAAGAGCACACACACAAATACATATCTGCCCCAAGACAGGATGACTGCCATTTTCAAAATGTCTCAGGTAAGCAGCTACTCTGTTGGCTTTAGTTAAAATGAACATTCTTCCACTGAACAGATCTGAAATACTGATGCATAAAGAGCAAGATCAAGATAGATGATGACACACAAAGAACACATCAGCCTGACTGTCTTTAGACTATTAGAAGATCTAAAACTGACAGTAGTCTCAAAATCAAGTCTTGTATGAAACCTCAGACCCTTCACCCATCTGTTTACCTTGCTTTGAAATTGTTCAAAGGAGCGGTCAACAATAAATCTTACACATGCTTCCATTAGGACGAGTTAGTAAGTAACGAAACACCGTACGTAAGCAGCGTTTAGCCTCAGCTCTCTCCTTTCTCTCAGCGGGTTGAAGATGAGCTCCTCTTTTCAACATCAATGGAGAGAAGCAGACACTAATGCTGCGGCTAATGATTTACTGCCAAGCTCATGTTTCACTCACTACAGGCAGTTTCAAAACAAACCCGAGGCTTCCCTTATATACACACACACACACACACACACACACACATACCCACACGAAATGGAGACACCATCAGAAAACGACGCACCCCCCTCCATAATCAATTTCTCTACCAGTCCCCTGCTCCATTACAACCAGCTCCAGGTCTCTGATCACCTCCTCCTCCTCCACTCTGACCAGCCTGGCTGGGGCTGAGGTAAAGCAGATAGTGCACTTATTGATTTTAACTCGGGGATTCTGTTCTTGCCGGCTGGATCACACGCCTCAGGTAGTGGAAACACCGCCACAGCCTCGGGGGGGGAGAGATGCAGTCTGACTCCGCTGTGTCTCACAGACATTCCTCAGCACTCTGAGTTTGCCATCTGAGCCCTCGCTGAGTGCAGACGGGTCCAGGCCCATTTGGAAAAAATCTTGAGGTGGAGGTGTGCGAGCAGCCTAATGGACTGTGTAATGAATAATGGAGTAAATAATGATGAACTGGGGGATAAGCAGAACTTGCAGCACCTGCAGTAAAACAGCATAAACTATAAAATCTATATGCATTCAGATATTTCTCCACACTCATACTTGCACAAGTGATGACATCAGATAATGTTAGTGTTCAACCTTAGATGACTACAATGCCTCTTACATAGGCCCAGCTGTACAGTTCCAGGGAAGATTTTTACATTAGTAAAAAGGTTCTTTAAACTTCAAAACTGTTCTTCCTAATTACTTTTCATGTACAAATAGCTTGGGGGATGATCTTAAAAATGTTTAAACACATTATGTAAAATGGTTAGTTCTAATAATCCATTGCAATTCCCAGAACACTGCTAGGGAACCTCTTAGATAAAATGTTCATACTCCTAATTTAAAGAGTACCCCAAAGTTCCTAAGTAGTTTGTGGCTCTGACCGAAAGTTATTTTGTGGTAAAAGAGACAGGCTTGAGGCTCGCCATCATGAACCATCAGACCATCTACATCAAGCGGTGCTGGATCAAGGCCAGAAAGATTGTGAAGGACTCAGCCCCGTCAACAACTGACTGTTCTCTCTGCAGCAGTAAAACAAATACAAAGAAGATGAGGAGGAGTTTTTTTTCCCACAGGTCATTTAGTCTCTTAACCAGAACTGAACTAAAACTACCTGACTCACATTCAAACACACACACAACTTAAAGAATACAGAATAGAAGATTTTTCCCAAGTTTTCCAAGACATTTCCAAGTTTTTTTTTTTCATTAATTTTGTGGTGGTCTCTAGTATAAATGCAGTTGTCTTGTCTCTCATTGGTTAAACAGCATTGTGATGCTCCCTCCATGGCTCTGAAATTGTTTTTAAGGGTTCTATTGTCCCAAGGCAAGGTGGGAAAGGCCATGGATCTAAATTCACAGGTTGACATCAGTCTGGGGGCTTTTCCTAATGAAAATCATTTTTATGTCTATAATTGTTTTTGGCTAATGAAGGCAATGCAAGTAAAAGAACAGTTTCATGTGTGGCTTCAGTTTGGAGTTTTAAAAAGAGCAAGTACTAAATGGTTTCTAGTGAAGTGACACCTTTAAAAAGGTTCTTCACACTGAAAATTCTGCTCAACTAAATTGTTCTGTCAAGATATATCCAAGAAATGGGTCTTTCAGGAAGGAAAGTGCTTTTCTGTGGTATCTTTATTTAACACATTGGTAACAGGAAATAACACATGGTTCTAACAGGTGCTGTCTCTGTCCCACTCTAACTGAATGAGCAAATTTTTGTAGTAATTTAATTAAATAAAATACAGTAGGATATTAAGAGAATACAGTAATACAGCATCAAATTGCCTAGGTACAGATCTCTGAAAGACAGTGAAGTGACCATGGAGTGAAGGCACCCTCCTCCTCCTCACTTGTCCTCAGCTCTTCTCTCTGAACCTCGGTTACCACAGCAACCGGGGAAGATACCGTGACACCACCAGAGTGAAGAGGCAGACTTCAGGTTAAAGGTCAATTAGGTCTACTTCATTTCTCCAGGGAGGAGTGAGACTCCTTTTTGAACACACACACACTTGTGCAAAACAGCTTCCAGTAGCTAGCAACAGGGCTGGCCAGAACAGATACAGAAGGCCATTAAAAAGATTAATCACTACAGAAGGACCAGAAAGAACCATTCTTCTCTACTACAACAGGAGCGGATGATACAAACTTAATTTTGCATTTTGTTTCAATCTCCATATAATAACTCTAAAAAAAAAACACGAAAAGCAAAAACAATTATGTAATCTACTACTATTACTACTGTAAATGTTTATTATCTTAGTAGTTATTTGTAATATTATGCTGTATAAGATTTTTAAATATGATGACACAAGATTCCTCTTTAAGCTTTTGAAACCAAATAGCAGAACTGAAAAATCTTTTTTTTTTTTTTTTGTGCAAACCGACTGATTGAACAGTGGAATCAGGTGAGCTGCTGGTTGTTTAAAATAAACCCTGCAGCCATACCAGCCCTTTGCGGCTAAGACTGGACACTAGGCCTGTCACAAAAAATTACATTATTGACAATATATGTACAATATATGACAATGACCTTTATATTGCTCATTATATTATTCTTAGTAAGAAGAGCATATTGTATATATGTATATATAAATAAAAAGTTTAAAACAAAATATAAAGATAATTTTAGGGATACAGCAGCAATCTTCTGCCAAAAAGGCCAAAAAAGAGCATTTGCTTCATTCAAGCCAATAAGTGAAAATAAAAAAGAATTTAAATTGAAATATGACTTATGTTAAACAGGTTATATTTTAGTTTTTTTTCTCAAATGAAGAATATTTAAGCTGCAGCAGCAGAAGCACTCATCCTCCCCCTCCAATCCCGATAGTAAATAAAGAGCAGCTGAGGAGTGAGGGGAGGAGCCGACATGGAGAGCTGGCAAACGGCAGGTTTAAGTTCATTTTTACAATCTACATGCATAAATTATACAAAATAAAGCATTTAGCATCACTTATTCAGCCCGGTATCTGTTAACTACCCATTTAAAGGGTTTCCAGCTGAGTAACCTCTCTGCATTTGTAAATTTAAACTTATAATCTTACACATGTAAATTAGGTAGCAGAGCAGTGGCATGTTTATTATTAGAATATGACTACTCACATACATTTATGACTGGAATAATCTGCAAAAATAAATGCTTAAGTTAACATTTTAAGCATTTGTTTCATTTTGTTTTGGTGCAATATATATTTGTAATAATACATAATTCCAATTCCAATGTCAGATTATTATTTATGATCAAATGTTTATTGTAACTGAATTATTATGCTAATATATGTTCATTATATCAGTGGCATGAAATTATTTTAACATGAAAATAATATGATTTATCACAATAATTTCTAGGAACAATTTATCATACAAATAAAAATAGTTATAGTGGCAGGTCTATTGAACACTACTGCTGTAGAAGATTTCATATGAGCCCATTCCAAGTCCTCATGATGATAAAGGCTGCAGGAATGTCCTCCTTTAGCTAACGTGGTATGACAACAGAACATACACAGCAGTCTATGTTGATTTGGCTCAAAATCTATGAAGCCACATGTAGTGAAATCTATATTATGAGACAATATCTGTCAGTGATTTCATCCCTGTATGATAGGCTGTATACTAAAAGCAGAGAAATTAAACACATGAGACTTAATCAAATCTTATGGACAACCAACTGCTGTCCTTCATTCATGGTAAGATGAGCCTGGCCTTCCTACATTCATCCACCCCCTTAACTGGGCGACAGATTGCTCCATCTGTTCATTTGAGCATGTGCTACGGCACTTACTGCAGACGGATGCACACATACATAGGAATGTATAGTCACGCAAACCCACACCCACACTCTCTTACTTTCACATAATAAGATGAGTCAGTCGTACACATGCATATCTCTATATCTCTGTATTTACTTATAGGGTGCAGTGTGTTCTTTAGGATTTATGGTAATTGCTAGCTATACACCAAATATTGTAATACAGTACACTTTACACTATGAATTTTTAACCAGTAACATCAAGGCTGGAGTAATGCATGCTGCCACACACTGCCAGAAGCTTAAAAGGCTATGGAGCCACTCCACACCAAATCGGCACTGAACCGGATATTCCACTTGAGTGCCTAAAACCCTGAGGCCGAACACCTCCCAATGCTCCACGGCGGCCATCCACTCATGGCTTATTACCTACCGATCTCAACATCGCACACAACGATCAAAACACAGCCCAATATTTGTGTACATGCACGCGCACACACGCACACACAGTGTAACATAATCCACTTGCATCAGGAGGAGCAATACAGTTAATTCAGCAAATGACATTTAGTCAGAAGTTATTTAGATGCTATCTGTCATACCGCCTTTGTGTTAAGAAGATTAGTACCGCCAAGCCTCGTGCTGAATAGAATCTTTGTGGCAGATAGAGAGAGCAAACGAGAGAGAGAGAGAGAGAGAAATAGAGAGAGAGAGAGATCCCTTCAAACCATGGCAGACAGCCTGTGGGATGTGTGTGTGTGTTGTGTGTGTGAGTATGGGAGGGTGTTTGGTGTCATTTATCGAGGGTCCCACCATGCTCCACTAATCTCCTGGATCTGCAGAGTTCCTGAACCCATTCCAAGATTCCTGAGCCAACGGTCTAGAGCCAGAACCACAAAGGTGCTCTTTCACAGCAAGATGCTCAGAAGCATCACCTTCACAAACAGAGCAGCCAGTGAGAAGCCCAGCACAGCCCGAGCCTGGGCCCAAACCCAGCCAAACTCCTGTCCCTGTGAGAAGATAAATATAAATATCCACAGCAGCCCCTGCAACACACACTCACACACACTGCTATCCACACCAGGAGGAAAACAGAAAACTGAGCAGAACCGAAGCGGGCGCTACAGTGTCCTTTTTTGCTTTTTATCACCTTCTGTCAACAGAAGAAAAAAAAATCTGACTTAAGATAGTTTGGAAACCAGTATGTGATTTTCTTTTACATTTTTGTTGACCTGAAACTAAAAAAAAAAAAAAAAACATTTTTTTAGTTGCAGAGATTTGATCAAGATGTTAAATTAGATTAACAAGGATTTATAAAGTCAATTTTTATCATTTTTATACATTTTTTCCAAAAAAAAAGCTAACACAGCTAATAACCAACAAAAAGTTAAAAACAACCAAATAGCATCAATAGAGCTAACTGGTAATAGCTTGGCAAATGTTAGCAAATTGTTTACTGTATCTAAAGCCTTATATTTACAAGGAGTTCTTGTGGTATTGTTTCATTAAAGCCTATGTGATATAATTTTTCATTGTAGAAAAGGGTGGAAATTGTCAATAATATATAAAACTACACAGCTAACAGCATTGTACAAATTAAGCTATGCTAACTGGTAATTTTATTAGTTTCTGTTTGGTTTCAGCTATGATAACTATGCTAGCTTCTCCGTCCTATTTAGATAGTAACTAATATCCAATTAAGAAATGTTTCAATTTATCTGGGGTAATAGCTGTTTTTCCACAGGATATCTTCTATGTTTTTCCACCCAGATCAGCCTTTGAGTTGAGAAAATTACAGATAGGATTGTATACTGTTTTTCACTTGACACAAAACTGGTTCAATTATTTTAGTCCCATCCGCCTACACACTGCCATGTTTTTCCAGGCAGATTTTGCCTTACATGGAAAAAAAGGTTTTTGGCTTCTGTTGTGTCATGTTTAGTCACAGAGTGTATATTAATTAGAAATCCTCCATTAGATACCAAACACTTTCCAAAATGCAAATGAAAATCAAATCAAATTGCTATTGTAATTGTGCTTCACCCTAAAATAAGAGCCACTTGAATTAACATATTGGAAAGTGAATTGTAAAGAGAGTAAGTTCTAACAATCCAGTGAACAGTTTTCTTATTAAGATTTTTTGGTCATTCAAATCTCAACTTGACCTGCAGCAATCCCTTTAACTGCTACATGACATCTACATTACAATATGAACTGAAGAAATGTACACCTGAAATCACTTTCCTATCTTCAATTTAATTAAGAGACTCTAAATGGTTGCTGTTTGTTGGGACATAGTTTGAGAAATCAGGTATATATATATATATATATATATATATATATATATATATATTTTTTTTGGATTTTGGTTGCTGAATGGCAAATTAGGTGACAGGATCCCATACAGGTTAAAGTAAAAGGACTTGGCACTTCACTGCTTAGCTTGATACTGGTTGCTAAATACTCCAAGTAATCTAAAATACTGTAGAGAAAAAGAACAAACCACCAAGGGTTAAACTGTAGAAAAACAACAGTGGAATGAAGATGCACTGTGTGCACATCCTGTCTTTTTCTACAAGGCAGTGACATGTGCAGGGAAAACCTTCATGTGACATCAAATGCCTGTAAGAAGAAGAGAGGGTGAGGAAAAAAAGAGAAGATGAGGAGGAAAAGAGCAGAGAGCAACTGAGAGATGTGGTAGTGAAAAGCAGTCATGTGACACACTCCTGACTCCTAGTTTGCTGAGAATTTATACAGAAACGTTGTAGCTTGGAACGTACTGTGCATCCTTAAGATTTATTTCAAAGAAACACTTTTTAAACCTCTTCCCATATGAGTTTTCACTACATTCATTTTGCTTCAGAATTTTATGAAACATCACAAAATCACAATGACAAAACTTTTGCAGAGTAAAACAAAGACAGGCGGTAAACAGAAGAGAGAAAGGTAGATTAACATAGTTAATGTTAAATTAGATAGGATTACAGTTAAAAAACATGAGCATTGTTTGGCTCCTCACCACGCAGACATTTAACAATAATACATTACAGAAAGCCACAGAAAGTGTATTACATGTGAAATTTACACAAAGAAAGCCAGCCCCTCTTTGATAAACAAAAAAGCTAAGGTTTCTATTCTGGGTTTAGCTCAGCTAACGTCACTATACTGGCCCTGTACAGCTTGTTTATTTAAGCTAGGCAAGTTTGTGAAGTTGGTAAAGAGGTAGTAAACTTATACTGATTTATCTGAGTAGAAAAAAATAGTAGTAAAAATCCTAGAGGAAACATTGCATGTGGTGGATTGCCACATAAAATCGCTTCTACAAAGTGTTTTTTTGCTTTGTAAAAAAAACTGAAAAAAATTCTGACTCAAACACACTACATTAGAATAAATTAAAACACCTAACTACTAGCATCTATTAGAATTAAATTTGGAGTCAGCAAGTCGGTAAGCAGACAGAGCATTCCCTTAAAATACAGATTCACTCTTGTACCAAAAAGACAATAACAAAGGCAAAAAAAAAAATGAATAAAGCACATTACTATTTAATATGTTACACAGGCTCATTAGTGTCTGGACTTATCAAAAGGGAATTAATAAAGTGAGCCCTGAGGGAAGCAAAAGTGGGTCGCAACTCTAGCTAAAGGCACTCTCAGCCCGCATTACAACTTCACCCGCAAGCATTCGATTCTGCTGGCTTTCCTCATTGATGTTTCAATTAAAGCAGGGCTGCTGGAACAGGGAGGAGGGGGATCCTCCTGGTGGGACAATCAGAGGCCATGAGAAAGAAAATCACACAGCTGCCTTTTCATGCTCATCAGCAACCACCTTCATCTGAACAGATCCAAGCCTTCAGTGTGACAGCAAGCCATTGACAACACCATCACCAATCAGCATCAAAACAGGAAGCAGCTCGGTCAGGCTCGGAGAGGAGAGACGGGGAGAGATGGGATTAGTTATGGCAAATAAGATGACGGGATCTCAAACATGTTAAAATAACAGTGAGAAGGGCTTTGGCACGACACTGCTGATTTTAGCTTTTCTTTATATACTTTTTATTTCTTTATAGGTATTAATTATTATTTCTGTAACAACTGATTAATTTAATTGTTTTTGTTGGGTTAATAAATTCCTCTCACTTCACGTTCTATTTGAGCAAGAAGTTATTTATCCTACTTTTTAAATTCCCATATGCTTTGAGTGGCGCATTGCACACTGTTGGAATGACTATGTGGAGAATGAGTAGAGAAGTGTTCTGCAAGGGTCCTTAATAGGCAGTTCCTAAATATTTTGTATTGCAGTGGAAAAAAGAGTCTTTGTACTTATTAAAACAGCGTTTTTTATCTACTGGATCACAACTATTGCAGTCAGGGACCCCATACAACAAGGACTGCGGTGGACTGAGAAATATGTGTTTTCTCTACCTGGGAGGAGCACAAATAAAACCATAATCATTGTGAAGAGTGGTAACATAAGACTCAAACATGCCATGTCAAACATTTTGAATAAAACTACACACACAACACTCACATAAGCAGACAATTTACTTTAACAAGCCGCAGCAGAAACTAAAACTATGTCTGCATCTAGAAACCAAAACAAGAGGAGTTGGGAAGTTGGGGATGATGTGGGGTGGTGATAATCCTTCATTCTGACCTCATGATTGACAGCTACTCAGCGAGAAAATAAACTTATGACAGAACTTCCTAACAGCATTAACAGTAGTTTATAATGCTCCTCTTTGCCACTTTGTAATAAATACATTATGAATAATACACATGTATTAATCTCAGAAACGTTTGATTCAAAATTTCCCTCTAACTGATGCTCTAAATTACACAGCACATTTTAGTACTTAATAATAATAATTCACATTAACAATAAAAACAATACCTTTTCATAATCAGCACTGTTTATCTAACCATGGCACTCCTAAAGCTTATGAGCTGACCAGACACAACTGCCAGGGTTGACTGATCATCAACTGTCCAACTATTGTCCAGATGCCACCAAGCTGGCGTACCCAAAACATACACTTCCTCCATGGAAGAGTGTTCCAGTAACCTTTCTCCTCAAATACACTCTGCTAACCTCTCTCTGCAGATACACTCCACTAACCTCTCCCCTCAGATACACTCCAGTGCTCCCTCTCTCTCCACAAACACGCTGCCCAGACCCCGCTGCACTCTATGCCTCCTCTCAGAGGCACGACACATGCTGAATAAAAGAGAGACGACAACCCTGACAACAAAAGAGGCCTTGGCCCATTTCCCCAGGCTATTAGCACCCATCTCCGGCTGCTTCCTGACAGAATTGAAGACAGGAGTGTTCCTGAGCTCAGGCACAGGATTACAGGAGAAAGCTTGAGTGAGGGTGAAAAACTTGGCTAGGTGTGACCTGTACAGATCAAAAAGCCTCTGCCTGCAGGTGCTGAACAAAGATCATGTAATTGTTTTTAGACTAACTTTCTGTTTTTGTATGAGGATGCACAGAGAAAAAAAGAAAATGTCTAAAACTGTAAAACAACCATTTTTAACCTGTTAACAGTTTTCTTGTTTAAATTAAAGCAACAATACTTCACTTTTTTTACTTTAAATTGAAAGAAGTAGTGGGGCGGGGACAAAATAGCCTAATGAATGGCATCCATGTGCTACTGTAATCATCCTTGCAAAGCCGAATGTATTCATTCTAAAAACAAAAGTCGTATTTCTGACTACAGCAGATTTTGCTGGTTACTTGAGCAACTATGGTACATTGCAGCTAATGATGCTGAAACAAGTGCTACTGTAAACATGGAGATATCAGAATGGCAAACTCAATCTTTACAGAATAAGAACTAAATAGATCTGGACAGCTAAAATAGATCGTAAAACATTCCTTCCTAACATGCTTTTTTTTAAAGTACTTTTTTCCATACCAGCATTTACATATTCTTACCCGAGAGACATCTAAATGCCAATCTGTGGTCTTGTGTCATTTAATTTACATATTTCACCAAAGCTTAAGCTTCAAATAATATGTATTTAAATGTAAATAAAATAATTTAAGTTAGACTGCCAAAGTGGAATTGTATTTATAATAGTTGAGTCAATCAATACTTTTCACACTAAACATGGAATCCACTAATTACAAATAAAGAGGCAGGCACCTAAAAGAGGCAGGCACCTAAATCTAAATAATACATCACTAGGTGTGAATTACAGGAACAATCTGGGGCCAAACTTGATTAATTTGCAGAAGAAAATTAACAGATTTAAGTTTCTGGATGAACCCTGTGCAGTAATGCAATAGCATTGACAGCTCTGATAAAAACACAAAATAAGACAACAGCAGTTACAGCTACAGTTTGCTATGCATGTCTTCTTTTACTTATTCATAAAAACAGCAGGAGGGCATCATTTCAGCAAATTGGGTATCCAGACAGATCCTGGTGCATTTCAGGCTGCCT